>NW_022286415.1:0-2889 GCF_004355925.1 Anarrhichthys ocellatus | reverse complement strand
TCACCACCCAATATAAACACAACATTGACACATTATCACTTTAAGTTGCTCCACTGTGTTCACCAGCCCTCACATCTCTAACTGTACCTTCCATTTGGTGCCAAGCAGACAAATATCTGCAGCAGGTAATGGTGGAAATGTTTGATGAGTGCTGCAGCCTCTGTTATGGAAGGTAGCATGGATATTAGCTGACACCAGAATCAGTAATGAGGAAATGTTTAGATCTTTTATACTCAGTGCAGGTACAGCATGGTTCCAGCATGGTGTCTGCTCATCCGCGTCAGTGTAGCAGGAACCCCTGTGAAGGTGTGTGTCTGGTGGTGTGGTGTCACTGCTATCATTACACTACGTTACATTAGAGTCATTTAGCAGACGCTTTTATCCAAAGCGACTTACAATTCAGATTCTATCACATTCATACACAGTAGGCACGGCTACAGGAGCAATTTTCATGTCAGCGAGCTGAGCCCGAGCAGCTGGTAGGCGGGGTTAAAGGGAACGCAAGTGCTCTATGGGCCCCATGGATGTGGAAGATCTGCTTCATTTTGAACTGGCTGTCAAACTTTGTTGGCTTCATGCGCCACTGAGCAACTTTCATGGGATAGAACGGGGCCCCGCTCATTCAAAGTGTTGTGTTAGCCAATGAAATATGCAGGTTAACTTGGTGGTAGATTAGTTTGAATGGCAAAAGATTGTGACGCTGGTAGCTTTCGAGAGTTGTAAAATCCTGTCTCATTGTATTTATAAACAATTGTTTTGGCATCTGATAATTAATTTCTATCTATGGCGAAGCTTTGACCGTTGCCGTGGTAATCAACGTCCAAATCAGTATTCAGCGCATCGTTTTTTTATTATTATATTTACAATATCCCAAAAATCCCAATAGCCCATGAAATAATAAATAGTAATCCAACAATATTCATGATGCATCGTCCTATTTTCAGACTGATAGTGCTCAGGTCTTTTATTTTATATGTTGGCATCATTTACTTATTCATTTGTTTATAGGCCCACATATGATCAAACTACTTTTTATGGGCTATTGCTTTTATTTATTTAATGTCTTAATATCCTTTTATTAATAACAAAGTAAATTACATTCAGTGGAGTGGGCTTCAGTCTCTAAGATATGGATTTAAGTACCTTCTTGTCCTCACCGTCACAGGAGAGATCAGAGAAGCTTGACTTAATTTATTTTAGTCTGGATGGGATAATAAAAGCTTCTTTACACATTTGTCTTTCAACATTTCAAAGGAACATTACTTCCTTGATTTTCTTAAATTGTGACCAAATCTCAAAATGAATGCCCAGATCACTGCTGGTGGTTTAACACTCCCCTCATTGTGTTCACATGTTGACTACTGTATTGTTCCTGCAGTCCGTCTCTATTAGGATCATTTCCTCACGCTACACCCATTTGCTGTAACAATACATGTCCTACCTGGATGGAAATGTTTTCTCTTGGGCAGTTTGGGAGATTATGATATTGTGTATCTATCCAGTTACAATAAGTATGTGTGTGAGTTTTCTTCCCATACCCCAGTAGGGGGGGGGGGGGGGGGGGGGGGCAGTTGTTGGGCCTTATGTATTCATGTCTTGAAAGACTTTTCCCCGCATGGACCAGGGTCTAACTTGAGTTCCGGGGACGTTCCTCCCTCCAAACAGGCCCTGGTCTGGGGTTAGTACTTTCTGAAAGTACAGGAACTTTCAGGGTGGGGTTTGCAGGGATGACCGTCGCTGATTGGTAACACACACACACACACACACGCACACACACACACACACACACAGCGCCGCTCTAACCTAACCCTAACCCTTCATTCATAACAACTAGGATACTCCAGTATCGATTTAGGACCATTTTAGGACGAGGGGAGAGAACTTCTCTTTGCTTGATAACATCAGAAGTAAAGTTAGGCTTTACTGTCACTTTCCCACTCATTTTTAAAAAGAAAAAGAAAGGGAGAGTGAGATTGTGCGAGCGAGCTGAGAGAGAGAGAGAGAGAGAGAGAGAGAGAGAATGGTAGAAGAGAGACACGCTGGCAGTGCTGCGAATGAAATAAAAGTTATTTTCTGATTGTTTCACAGCCGTTACGTTCTCAAACACAAATGTCAATAAAGCACTCAACAGATTATTCACTGCGGAGACAGACACTGCATTTCATTCGTTACATCGTGCAGCAGTACATGTCACAGTGGGACTAAACAAAGGTTTATCTTTAGTTTTTTCAACGTGTTTGTCAGATGAAAGTGACAGGTACACTGAACTGCATGCTGCAATGAGTTAACCACTGTGACCACCAGCAGCCCTCGTCCCATGTCCTGTTGCTTTTTCACTAATCTGCCTAATCTTCGCATGTCTTTAGAACGCTATGGAAACGCAAACAATGGGCTGAAGGAACCTTTTAGTTCCTCTAAAAGTAGTCACGGGACTCAAGTTACCAGGAAGTTCTTGGTGGAAACGCGGCTGGAGTGCATATCTGAGTTTTTGCACACAAAAAGATGAATTTCCTGTCATGAGTTTGGTCATGAACACCAACACAGTCCTATTTGTTCATTTGTCTATATAGTCTTCAATAGGTCCAGGACATTGTTACCTGCTACTTAGCTATTCCCCTCTTCATTTTGTTCTCAAAGTCCACCAGATTGATGCATTTCACTTTAGAATGTACACAATTTAAGGTGAAAATATACATCACAGAAATAAAAATATTGCAGTTTTTTCAATTATGGTGCAGCCCTAATTCTCACTATGCATTCAGAAAGCACAACAAAATGACAAACTCTCTGTATAGTGAGTAGTGAGTGGTTCGGACACAGCCATGGTCTGACCTCTACAGAAGTGTGTGTGTGTGTGTGTGTGTGTGTGTGTGTGTGTGTGTGTGTGTG
>NW_022286414.1:0-2889 GCF_004355925.1 Anarrhichthys ocellatus | reverse complement strand
GAACTCCACCGTACTGTTGTTGTCAAACTGTGTGGGCACTCCTACGCACATCGTCATGGTTTACAAGCTGAAAGAGTGCATTGGCACACACTGAGTCTATGTACGTGAGCCTTTAGAATATTGCCCTAAATGCAGTACAAATTTGAATTGACGGACACAAAATAGACTTTAGAAACGGCCTCCTCTTCCTAATCGGCCACTTCCTCTTTTCCCCCCTGTTACGACCGGCTCGGGAGTCGCAACATATAGGAGGGACTCAACACCAAGTTAGGTTAAAAACAACCACAGCTGCCAGTTTATTTACAGGACACAAGTAAACTGTAGTGTGCAGATCCCACTGCAGACCAGGGTCTGGTGCCAGGCAGATGAGAGAGAGCGAGGGCGGAACAAGGAGGTGCTTATATAGGTAAACCACATCCTCATCCAGGTGCCCTCAATCACTCGTTAGGGAGCTGCACCTAGAAGTCAAAAGACACAGAATACACACACACACACACCCAAGCACAAACATTCACAGCAGGACACAGAACCAAGAACCATACGTAACACTCCCTTCCTTAAGATGACAGCCATAAGGGTGTCATCCAAAACCGCTGCTGTTTTAACAGAAGAAACCCTCTCACGCACGAGGATACCAACCTCCCAGTAAAAGTGGCATGAGTAGTACCACTCTCATCCTTAGGCAACACTGCTGCCATACACTTGGCCAAAGGAGGGTCAGCCTTCTGGGCTGCTATCAGATGTTCCTTGCCAATCTTCAACTGTGTGTCAGGCCCAGCCGACACAGTGACAGGACAGGTCAATTTAACTTCAGTAGAGTCATTTCCAACAGCATCAGTGGACAGCTTATCTAGAGGCAACTCGGAAGTTACAGAAGGATCAGGATCAGCCTCTAGACTGCCAACAGGTGGAGCCACTTCAGATAAATTCACTACATCTTCATACTTTCTTGACTGGGCACGAGTTACAATGCAAGCAGGAAGGACTTTAGGCAACCGAGATGACGGATCAGCACTCTGGTAATTGTCAACTACGCAGCCTGTTGGTCTATCCACTACAATGGGAGCAGGAAACACCTTCCCTCCAACCAAATCATTACCCAAAATCAGGTCTACTCCCCCTAAAGTAAGCTGGGGACGAATCGCCACCACGACAGGGCCTGTAACCAACCCAGATTGCAAATACACAACATGCTATGGGGCTTTAAGCCACCTCATCCCACATCCTTGGACTGAAGCACTGCTACCAGTGGAGGTCTTCTCAGAGAGAGGCAAAACTCCTGCCAAAAACAAGGACTGAGGCTCCTGTATCCGTAAGGATGCGAATTGGGATGAGCTTCTCAGAATCAGAAATTGCTATTGAACCCTCCATACGGAACGGTGCAAAGGAGTCATGCTGAGTGCGTTTTTTTATTGGTCTGACAAGGACCATCTACACAGGGCAACTGCTGTGGTACTGAAACTATTAGCCCTACAGGCTTAGTACCTTCTGACTTTTTATTGAGAGCATGACAGTTTGCTATGAAAGGACCAGGCTTTTTGCAATGAAAGCCTGGTCCTAATGGGAACTGAAGGAGACCCATTGCGTCCAGGTCTTAAACAAAAGGTGTGAGGAGAGGCTAAGCTCTTAGTCTCGCCGGTTTTGCCAATAAAGACTGTTTTATGAGCCAAGACATACTCATCGGCAAGCACAGCAGCCTCCTCCACTTTAGTCACTCTTTGCTCACTCAGATAGGTGGCCACCACTTCAGGGACACAATTTCTAAATTCTTCCAGAATAATCAACTGCTGAAGTTCCCCCTTGGTCACAACCTTTTGTGATGTGAACCACCTAGTGAAAAGGATTTCCTTTTCTCGAGCAAACTCCACAAATGTCTGCTTCTCCACCTTACGTTACCCTCTAAACCTCTGTCTGTAGGCCTCAGGACCAACGCATAGGCACGCAAGATGGCTGCCTTAACGATGTCATAATCTGAGCTCTGGGTCAGAGTTGAAGATGAATAAGCCTCCTGAGCTCTACCTGTCAGTACACACTGCAACAGTAGTGTCCAGAATTCTTTAGGCCATGCTAAGGTGGTAGCAGCACGCTCAAAGTGGGAAAAGTACTTTTCTACCTCCTTCTCACCACAATGAGGAACTAAAGCTATGTTCTTAGCTACATCAAAACGAGGACTAGCTGTATAAGAATTAGCCTGCTCAGTTTCAGCTCTTGACCTCAACTCCAGCTCCTTCATTTTCTCCTCATGTCCTTGTCTCAACCTCTCCATCTCAAACCTCCTCACCTCTTCTCTTTCCTTAGCCTCCATTTCTAGCTCTTTTATTCTGAATTGCAATTCCAATTCTCGCGAACGTATAGATTGAGCATCTTGAGACTTCAAGATTACTTGTTCCGTCTTCCCAACAGTTAAACCTGCAGACACATGTAAGCCCTGCTCCTCATCAAGCTGACTAGATTCACGGGGCAATACTCCCTGTTCAATGAGTGCAGTGACTACCTTAGCTCTAAGCTGACCTTTCTTAAGGGACGTTTGAGCAATTTCAAGATGGTACTGCTCTGCAATAGACATGAGCTGGGCTTTGGTGCATTGAGCCAGCTGCTCTATTGTAGGACCTTCACTGATCTCTTGAAAATCAGACTTCATTGTGAGATCACAAAAACAACTTTATGTGAAACAAATCTCTACAAGGTAGCACACCTGAAAATGGGCTCCCCCTAAGTAAGCCAAACCACTAACACAAAGTAACACTACCACACAGAAATAGTGCTGCCAAACAGCACAGCTTACCTACACAAAATCAGAGATTCATTGAAATGCACCAATCACTAGGCTGTCTATACAAGAGCAGCTACTGAACTATTCCAGGCCACACAGTATAGAAATAGTGTTAA
>NW_022286413.1:463-2889 GCF_004355925.1 Anarrhichthys ocellatus | reverse complement strand
GCATGAAAGTTGCATACTAATCTTGGAAAAAGGAGGAAGGTGATTTTCACAGTTCACACCCTGGCGTACAAGGAACACATACAGCAATACAAACTGGCTCTAAACTCTGCTCGCTCCACCTACTACTCTGGCATCATCCGCTCTGGTTCCACCAACCCCAAGGCCCTCCACAATAAACAAACTCCTCAAACCTATGGACAATCTCTCCCACTCCTCCACAGCAGAGAAATACAACTCCTTTCTGACGTTCTACAAAGCTAAAATCGACACCATCTACAACCAACTGGCCACTTCCAGCCCCGCTTTGTCCAACCCTGTATCCGCAAATCCTCCACTAACTGACCGGTCACTCTTCCGATTCTCTCTCATCTCCCCCTTGGATCTCAATAAATCACTCTCTGGCATGAAGACTCCGACCTGTGACCTCGACCTTATCCCTTCCACTTCAGTTATGGCCTGTCTCCCGGCCCTCCGCCCGCACCTCCTCTCTGTCATCAACTCCTCCCTGTCTACTGGCTCCGTCCCTCCCGCCCTCAAACTCGCCTCAGTCACACCCATCCTCAAAAAACCTGGCCTTGACCCTGACATCCACAACAACTACAGACCCATCTCCAATCTCCCTTTTCTGTCTAAAATACTGGAACGCACTGTTGCCCATCAACTGAAAACCCACCTGGACTCAAACCAACTGTATGAACCATTTCAATCCGGATTCAGATCTCATCACAGCACAGAAACTGCCCTCATCAAAGTCACCAACGATCTCCTCTCCTCTGATGAACACTCCATCAACATCCTGATACTGCTCGACCTCAGCGCAGCCTTCGACACCATCAACCACTCCATCCTCCTTTCACGTCTCGAGTCCTCCCTCCACATCACTGGCACAGCCCTCTCCTGGTTTAAATCATATCTCTCCGACCGTGAACAGTTCATCAGCATCAACAAATTCAAGTCTGACACAGCCCCAGTCTCTCAAGGTGTACCCCAAAGTTCAGTACTCGGTCCCCTCCTCTTCATCCTCTACCTGCTCCCCCTTGGTGACATCATACGCCACCATGGTCTCCAGTACCACTGCTATGCTGACGACACCCAGCTCTACATCTCCACCAAATCCATCACCCCCACCATCCACT
Organism: Anarrhichthys ocellatus; assembly: GCF_004355925.1. Lineage (NCBI taxonomy): Eukaryota > Metazoa > Chordata > Actinopteri > Perciformes > Anarhichadidae > Anarrhichthys > Anarrhichthys ocellatus. The sequence continues at coordinate 1,753 of NW_022286413.1, read as the reverse complement.
CCACCATCACCAACTGCCTCACAGATATAAAAACCTGGATGCAAGCCAACTTCCTCAAACTCAACACCGACAAATCTGAAGTCCTCATCATCGGCCCCAAATCATTAAACAACTCCCACCACAACTTCTCCCTCTGCATCGATGGCATCACTGTTCCTGCCTCCACACATGTCCGTAACCTCGGGATCATTTTCGATCAAACTCTCTCATATGAACGCCACGTCAATCACATCACAAAAACTGCCTTCTTTCATCTCAAAAACATCGCCCGTCTCCGTCCCTGCCTCTCCTCCGCAGCCGCTGAAACACTCATCCACGCCTTCATCACCTCTCGACTGGACTACTGCAACAGCATCCTGTACGGCTCACCCACCAAAATCATCAATAAACTACAATACATTCAGAACTCAGCTGCCCGTCTGCTCTCCCACTCCCGCACCAGAGACCACATCACCCCAGTCCTTCAAAACCTCCACTGGCTCCCCATACAGCAAAGAATCCAGTTCAAGATCCTCCTCATCACTTCCAAAGCCCTCCACAACCTTGCCCCTTCATACCTTTCGGACCTCCTGTACCATCACACTCCCAACCGCAACCTCAGATCTGCCGACGCCAACCTCCTTACCCCCCCCTACTCTGTCCAAGCATCGGACCTGGGGGGACAGGGCCTTCTCCGTTGCTGCCCCCTCCCTCTGGAACTCCCTGCCCCAACACCTCAGACATTCTTCGTCACTCGCCACTTTCAAAACTGCACTTAAAACTCACCTATTCAAATCTGCTTTTAACCTCTAAAGTCAGTCATGTATGTTTTTCTTTCTTTCTTTTCATGTTTATTTTATTTTTTTTCTTACTGTTATGTCGTATATGTTGTTCTTATTATAAATGCTTCTATTGTTTGTTTTAACATGTAAAGTGTCTTTGAGTGCCTTTTAAAGCGCTATATAAATAAAATGTATTATTATTATTTATTACTTGTATACACAAGTTGTCACTTTCATATCAATCAACTGAACAATTTTTGGTATTTAGAATTTGAAGAGGCTTTGCCATGAAGAAACTATAATATAAAGCCTTTTGAGAATTTATTCTCGAACTCATGCTTTGTCATTCACGGTTTATTGTTCTGAAAGTGACCCCATACAACAGTTAACACAAAATGATTACCAAAAAATTCCTCGTTTCCGTCCATGTCTCACATTACTTCTGTTCTCTGTATTGTGTCTGTAAGGTAAACATCAATGTAGATATTAGTCGCGTACTGTGACCAACCTAACCCTCTGTCCATGCTTT
>NW_022286413.1:0-453 GCF_004355925.1 Anarrhichthys ocellatus | reverse complement strand
TGTGTGTGTGTGGGTGTGAAATGGGGGTGGGCTACTACCGACCTCCCTCTCCGACAGTGGCCCAGTGATGGAGCGGCCATGTTTGAAACATTGCTGCCTGTGAGACTGATGGATGATATTTCATATCTGATGGTATAAATACCCAGAGAGTAGGTCTGACAGACAAGAGCGATGCGGGGATAGATGCAAGAAAGATAGAAATCTACAGAAAAAGTGAACATTGGTGGTTGTTTGAGAGAACCAGAACAAAATGGCTGACCCAAGTATCTTAAAGTATTGTGTGCAACAAGATATTCAGTAAAAGTCATTGTGGGTTCAGGTTCAGGGCTTTGCTGAGTGATGACTTGCAACCTGTCTTAAACCTTAGCAGCTCTGTCTTAGCAATATTTCTTTTTAAAAAGTTGTGCAAAAAGAACTAGCAGGTTCAGCTGAATCAGCGTGCTGTATGCAAAT
>NW_022286412.1:0-2889 GCF_004355925.1 Anarrhichthys ocellatus | reverse complement strand
CCAGCTAGCAGGCTCTGACACGTCAAAGAATACGCCCAACATGTCAAACTAAAGATCTGATTGGTTGAAGACTATGACAATCAACAATATCGTCCCAATTTACTTAAACTGGAACGGCGGGCCTCGGGCCTCTCTTCTTACCGAGAGACACAGAGGTGAAATCTGATTGGATAAAAGCTCTACTTAAAACAAGCTGCACTGGAAGCAGAACAACTGAGGAAGACAGTAGCTGTGCAATGAGAAAATAAGATAATGGGAAAATATTATAATACATGTAGTGTATTTAAGAAAAATTATTAAATTATAAAATAGATATAACTTTGTGATTCTGTTTAGGCCAGCAGAGAAGGCCTTGCAGGCCCTGACGGCCCACCACTGATATATATATATATATATATATATATATACACTGTATATATAATGTTATGTATCATAGAGCCAGTATCCTTCAGTCTCTGGTCCTTTCTGTCAACATCCTGCTGGCCGTGACCTCATCAAAGAGCAACACAAACATCCTTTTCCTGTGAGTACTGTGAGTACTGTGAGTACTGCAGCTGCTCTTACAGAGTACTGTCACAGGTAGTATTTATTTATTTAGTTGGGACGAAATACGTCCTCATTACACCTTGAACTTCAAACCTTCTGGCTCATATATCTACTGTGCAAAGGATTGTGGGTCAGAATAGAGACGTTGGAATGCTATTAAATCTAGAAATGCTTCAGTAAATCTCTGTGTCGATGGAATACGTCAATTTAAAATCAGGTTATCCCATTAATTGAGATCTAATACTAGATAGTATTTGCATTTGATGGTTTTGTGACCAGGAGGTCGGCGGTTCAATCCCTCGGACCAGCAGGATGACATCTGGGAAAGTGAGAAGCAGCGCTCGCTCTCCTACCCGGTAACCTCGTTAACCACGGTAACCACCACGTTAACCACGGTAACCACCACGTTAACCACGTTAACCACATTCACCACGACTGCTCCAGTAGAGAGACGAGGGTTTTCTCTTCATTAAAGTTAATCGTAACATCTTGGTCCTAAAAATGACTTATTCAGTATTCGGTTGTACTTAGCTCCGCCCACTAGGGTCACTTCTGGTTGTAAAAAAAACAAGATGGCGAAGAACTAAATCCAAGATGGTGACGACCAAAAGCGAACTCAAGATTTAAAAATTCAATGGGTGACGTCACGACTTCTTCTCATAGACAGTCTATGAGAAGAAAACAATGAAGGATTGTTTTTATAAAGTAACTGCTGCTATGAATACAATTCCTTCACCTTATTATTAAAGACACTCATTGTGTTTTTAAGCTCAATGTGAACATTACTTGTGTTGCTTTTACTTGTTCTGCCACCGTTGAGCTAAAAGGAGAGTGAGTACAATACAGAGTACCTCTGAGTGGGAGTACTCCAGTACTGCTGACCTCTTCTGACAGTAAATTAATCTCAAAAACATTGAACATCATTTACAAACCACAACAACAGCACACAGGATTCCACAGCGTGGCTTCGTCTCAGTAATGGCTGCCAGGTGAAATGACAAGCAGGCGGCGGTGACGAGAACATGAAGGAACGAGTCGACACGGCTGCCGACAAAGAGAACACAAAGAGAAGAGGCTAATTAGAGCCGCTGTCATTAGAGACGAAGCTCTGCTAATGGAGGGCTGCTCTCTCACACACACACACACACATGCAGACGCACACGCACACGCACACACACACACAGTGATAGATTTTTTTGGCCAGTAGAGTTGGCTGCTGCTTTCTTCTTCTTCTTCTTCTTCTTCTTCTTCTTGAAAACGTGTCAGGAGGAAACGTCCCAGCTGGCAGGTTCCACTTCAGCACGAAATCTTTAATGTGATTCATAGAGTCGAGGCTGCAGTCAGTAGAGCAGTGAGGCACAAACACTGGGTCAGGACCCGCCGGAGGGTCACAGGAGATTTGATCAGGGTCGCCGGATTAATCTTTGTCGATAAGTCTTTTTTGAATTAACATTTCTGTCTGGAGTCGGGAGTCAACCTCCGGTTCTTTAAAGTGAAGTCAAAGCTTCACGTGTTAAAGCTGCATTCTCACTAGTGTCCATCAGGGGGCGACTCCTCTGGTTGTATAGAAGTCTATGAGAAAATGACTCTACTTCTCTCTTGATTTATTACCTCAGTAAACATTGTAAACATGAGTTTATGGTCTCAATCTCTAGTTTCAAGTCTTCTTCAATACAGCATGATTGTTATACTGATACTTATACTACTGGTACTTATACTACTGATACTAATACTAATGATACAAAAAAACACTGATACAAATATTCCTGATACTAAAGATCTGATCTCAGTTCATCATGTTCTTTGTGTTTGTCTCTGCAGCAGAGAGAGAAGAAGACGGGCCTGAGGATTCTTCCTCTGTGGTGTCTGTTTGTGTTTGATGTTGCTCTCTGAACAACAGCAGCAGACAGAGAGGAGGAGGAGGAGGAGGAGGAGGAGGAGGAGGAGGACAGAGACACATTCACTAATCCTGTTGTTGGTGCCTTCTGTTTCTTTTTCTTTTTCCTAACCCTAAATCCTGTTGTAATAATGACTGAAACATCAGTGTGAATGAGCCGCTGCTTCCTTTGAACAGATCAAGTATTATTCACCAAAATGTTACAGGAAGAATTTAAATTAAACTATTTTTATAGCCCAATATATAATAATATAACATCCTCTGTCCCTCACATGAGAAAGGGAAACACTCCCCCGAAAATAAGAAGACCGTAACTGAACCTTTTGGTTCACGCAATACACTGAATATAAGTAGACGTAGTCATGGTGACATCACTTATTGTCGAATTCTGCATTTTGTCCGTCGCCATCTTGGTTTTTTGCAACCAGTGAACAGGAAGTGACCAT
>NW_022286411.1:0-2889 GCF_004355925.1 Anarrhichthys ocellatus | reverse complement strand
TCACCACCCAATATAAACACAACATTGACACATTATCACTTTAAGTTACTCCACTGTGTTCACCAGCCCTCACATCTCTAACTGTACCTTCCATTTGGTGCCAAGCAGACAAATATCTGCAGCAGGTAATGGTGGAAATGTTTGATGAGTGCTGCAGCCTCTGTTATGGAAGGTAGCATGGATATTAGCTGACACCAGAATCAGTAATGAGGAAATGTTTAGATCTTTTATACTCAGTGCAGGTACAGCATGGTTCCAGCATGGTGTCTGCTCATCCGCGTCAGTGTAGCAGGAACCCCTGTGAAGGTGTGTGTCTGGTGGTGTGGTGTCACTGCTATCATTACACTACGTTACATTAGAGTCATTTAGCAGACGCTTTTATCCAAAGCGACTTACAATTCAGATTCTATCACATTCATACACAGTAGGCACGGCTACAGGAGCAATTTTCATGTCAGCGAGCTGAGCCCGAGCAGCTGGTAGGCGGGGTTAAAGGGAACGCAAGTGCTCTATGGGCCCCATGGATGTGGAAGATCTGCTTCATTTTGAACTGGCTGTCAAACTTTGTTGGCTTCATGCGCCACTGAGCAACTTTCATGGGATAGAACGGGGCCCCGCTCATTCAAAGTGTTGTGTTAGCCAATGAAATATGCAGGTTAACTTGGTGGTAGATTAGTTTGAATGGCAAAAGATTGTGACGCTGGTAGCTTTCGAGAGTTGTAAAATCCTGTCTCATTGTATTTATAAACAATTGTTTTGGCATCTGATAATTAATTTCTATCTATGGCGAAGCTTTGACCGTTGCCGTGGTAATCAACGTCCAAATCAGTATTCAGCGCATCGTTTTTTTATTATTATATTTACAATATCCCAAAAATCCCAATAGCCCATGAAATAATAAATAGTAATCCAACAATATTCATGATGCATCGTCCTATTTTCAGACTGATAGTGCTCAGGTCTTTTATTTTATATGTTGGCATCATTTACTTATTCATTTGTTTATAGGCCCACATATGATCAAACTACTTTTTATGGGCTATTGCTTTTATTTATTTAATGTCTTAATATCCTTTTATTAATAACAAAGTAAATTACATTCAGTGGAGTGGGCTTCAGTCTCTAAGATATGGATTTAAGTACCTTCTTGTCCTCACCGTCACAGGAGAGATCAGAGAAGCTTGACTTAATTTATTTTAGTCTGGATGGGATAATAAAAGCTTCTTTACACATTTGTCTTTCAACATTTCAAAGGAACATTACTTCCTTGATTTTCTTAAATTGTGACCAAATCTCAAAATGAATGCCCAGATCACTGCTGGTGGTTTAACACTCCCCTCATTGTGTTCACATGTTGACTACTGTATTGTTCCTGCAGTCCGTCTCTATTAGGATCATTTCCTCACGCTACACCCATTTGCTGTAACAATACATGTCCTACCTGGATGGAAATGTTTTCTCTTGGGCAGTTTGGGAGATTATGATATTGTGTATCTATCCAGTTACAATAAGTATGTGTGTGAGTTTTCTTCCCATACCCCAGTAGGGGGGGGGGGGGGGGGGGGGGGCAGTTGTTGGGCCTTATGTATTCATGTCTTGAAAGACTTTTCCCCGCATGGACCAGGGTCTAACTTGAGTTCCGGGGACGTTCCTCCCTCCAAACAGGCCCTGGTCTGGGGTTAGTACTTTCTGAAAGTACAGGAACTTTCAGGGTGGGGTTTGCAGGGATGACCGTCGCTGATTGGTAACACACACACACACACACACGCACACACACACACACACACACAGCGCCGCTCTAACCTAACCCTAACCCTTCATTCATAACAACTAGGATACTCCAGTATCGATTTAGGACCATTTTAGGACGAGGGGAGAGAACTTCTCTTTGCTTGATAACATCAGAAGTAAAGTTAGGCTTTACTGTCACTTTCCCACTCATTTTTAAAAAGAAAAAGAAAGGGAGAGTGAGATTGTGCGAGCGAGCTGAGAGAGAGAGAGAGAGAGAGAGAGAGAGAGAATGGTAGAAGAGAGACACGCTGGCAGTGCTGCGAATGAAATAAAAGTTATTTTCTGATTGTTTCACAGCCGTTACGTTCTCAAACACAAATGTCAATAAAGCACTCAACAGATTATTCACTGCGGAGACAGACACTGCATTTCATTCGTTACATCGTGCAGCAGTACATGTCACAGTGGGACTAAACAAAGGTTTATCTTTAGTTTTTTCAACGTGTTTGTCAGATGAAAGTGACAGGTACACTGAACTGCATGCTGCAATGAGTTAACCACTGTGACCACCAGCAGCCCTCGTCCCATGTCCTGTTGCTTTTTCACTAATCTGCCTAATCTTCGCATGTCTTTAGAACGCTATGGAAACGCAAACAATGGGCTGAAGGAACCTTTTAGTTCCTCTAAAAGTAGTCACGGGACTCAAGTTACCAGGAAGTTCTTGGTGGAAACGCGGCTGGAGTGCATATCTGAGTTTTTGCACACAAAAAGATGAATTTCCTGTCATGAGTTTGGTCATGAACACCAACACAGTCCTATTTGTTCATTTGTCTATATAGTCTTCAATAGGTCCAGGACATTGTTACCTGCTACTTAGCTATTCCCCTCTTCATTTTGTTCTCAAAGTCCACCAGATTGATGCATTTCACTTTAGAATGTACACAATTTAAGGTGAAAATATACATCACAGAAATAAAAATATTGCAGTTTTTTCAATTATGGTGCAGCCCTAATTCTCACTATGCATTCAGAAAGCACAACAAAATGACAAACTCTCTGTATAGTGAGTAGTGAGTGGTTCGGACACAGCCATGGTCTGACCTCTACAGAAGTGTGTGTGTGTGTGTGTGTGTGTGTGTGTGTGTGTGTGTGTGTGTG
>NW_022286410.1:0-2890 GCF_004355925.1 Anarrhichthys ocellatus | reverse complement strand
TGTGTGTGTGTGTGTGTGTGTGTGTGTGTGTGTGTGTGTGTGTGTGTTTACATTGCTAACTGGCTGTGCAGAGACTGATTGGTTTCTGCTGTGAAATCCGTCTGTTTGTCTTGTAGGGGCCTGTTTCTTTTTCCACATTCTTCAGCTTTCAGCTGGGGCCGTTTAGATCTAACCAAGGAGATGTAGTGGAGGATAAAATGACTTTTCCTAAAGTCAGTTGGCCTACTTTCCACATGTGACATGAATCCCTATCTACATATATGAAGATGTACAAGCCTAACTGATATTACATGAGATCTAGATTAGGTTTCACCAGCTATTCATGAATCCGTTACCAAGTGTCTTTGTAAAGGTCTTCCTATGGTCTTTTTAACTACGAGCTAGTTTCAAACTAGTCATTTTCTAAATTGAGTTGCAGCATTAAAACTTCAGAAATATATTAGCGAGTATAGTTTTATTTATATGTAAATCAGTAGCGAGGAAACATCTGTGGCGGCTTCTAATGAAAAGCAACCGATCATGTAAACAAGAAGTCAGGGTAGCATTACAAGTGTTGACATAACTTCCAAAAATAAATATATATATTAAACTAAATAATATTTAGGTTTGACTTTGTGTTATTTATATAAGCATACATGGGAAAAAAAACGTGTGTTTCAGACTGTTTAGAATCAGTGGAAAAGATACGATCACACACGAATTTACCAGAAATGGACGGATTACCTGAAATAAATAGAGTTAAATAACCTCATTTCAGCCTGACAACACTGGTGGGATTTTCCCTAAGTCCGAAAAAAGGACTTTCCCTTATAAGCAGCCATTGTTTGATCCATCCCATCAAACATCCAGCTGCATCGAGAACAACTCGCAGAGACAAAGACGGCCTTTCGCTGTGTAATCAATCGCTATGAAGAAGGTATTAATACATCCTCCTCCTCTGTCCATCTCCTGTCTCTCTGCTCCTCCTTGTTCTGTTGCTCATTACGCCGATCACTCAACTTTCACTGACACACACTAGTCACATCTCATTACTGACCGTACACACACACACACGCACAGTTCTCAGTCAGTGAAGCCGCATCACTGCTTAATGTGGCGAGGACGGATGTGGACGCTCACTAGTAGTTTGTGTGTGTGAGAGAGAGAGCGACTGGCTTAAACATGATTAAATGTTGTGACGCTAACTGGTCGCTGTATATTAGTTGCTTGTTTGAGAGTTGAGACGGATCTATAGTGACGGACAAAAAGTATTCAAATAAAAACGATAGACAAATAATCACAGCTAAGTACTTTACTCATTCTGTATGAGGGGTGGGAATTGATAAGATTTTATGTATACAGATTCTATTTTCCAATATTGATCCGATTCTTGATTCCTGATGAATTGTTATCGAGGCTCCAGCTTTATTTGTTATCATTATCGTTTCAGTTTATGAAATAGTGAAAATGACAACAACATTAAAAGGCTTCCACACTTTAATGCGTCAGTAATAATCAAATAATAATAAGATATAGCTAGATATATGAACACTTTTACTTTGGATACTTTAAGGACATTTAGCTAATAATTCTTTCACTTGCAAACGAGTACTTTCACATTTAAGTATTGCCACTTTTACTTCAGTAGAATATCCGACTTCATCACGCGTCACACTACCGAGTACTGTGGTCAGCTCTCATAGGTACAACAAAACCAAACTTCATACAACCTACCAGTACTTTTAAAGGAAAAAATGGCACGTACACTGTCTTCACAAGGATTTAAGTCTATGTGTGAAGTGGGCGTGGGTGGGACTAATGACTGCTGAGTCGTGGTGAGTAACACACCGGGTATGCTGATGCATTCTGGCAGAAGCAGTAGCTGTAGCCACAAAAGAGTGTGTGTGTGTGTGTGTGTGTGTGCGCGTGTGTTTGTGACAGATAGTTAATTGTACGTATGTGTGTTTGTCTGTTCGTATATGTTGCCACACGCGCGCACTGACCACAGGCCTGACAGGCAGGTCTTAATTAGTTGCCACGGCTACCGGTGATGCATCTTGACAGAAACTGTGGTGATGACAGAATCTCCTGCCTCGGAGCAGAGAGGCATGCTGGGATTGACACAGGGTCCACTCAGTCATCATGCTGTGTGTGTGTGTGAGTGTGTGTGTGTGTGTGTGTGTGTGTGTGTGTGTGTGTGTGTGTGTGTATGTATGTATAAAACTTCAGATTGGAGAACAGAAGACAGTTTGTCAGTCAGCCAGTTACTTCCTTGTTGGTCAGTCAGTCAATTAGTCAGTGAGGAAGGGATTAACTGAGATGCACACACACACACATACACACACTCTCACACACACTTTTTGTGTGGTAAACTAAGTGAAACAAGGAAATTGCTCTGTGATTTCTAATCTGTAGTTGTGAAGATGGAATGACGTCAGTCACCACTTTATTCTTCCATGTCTTGGTCACCTCTCTCCGTAACCCTCTCACCCTCCTCCCTCTCTTCCTTTATTCATCCCGGGAGGCAGCAGAGAGAGTGAATACTGTGAAATGTGTTGATGGCATGTCGCAGCAGATCCACAGAGACATTGTCGGCTGTACAAAAATGTAATTTATGCAGGAATTATAAAACACGAAAACGCTCGCCTCTCTCTAGAATCACTTAATTTAACAGGAGTTTGAAACCGAAAAGGGAAAATGGAGAAACAGCAAAATGAGTAGCTTGTTGTGATCTCAGTTTTTTTTTTTTTTTTTTGTAACCACTGCTTTAGTGGTGCAATTACTGCATTCATTATGCATTCAGTGATTTGAGTTGGCCTCAAAGAGGAGAGACAATTGCTGCACTCTGACAGAGGGCACCCTCATCTGATTCTGTCTGTCTGTGCGTGGGTGTCTGTGTGTGTGTGTGTGT
>NW_022286409.1:0-2891 GCF_004355925.1 Anarrhichthys ocellatus | reverse complement strand
TACACTAGCTATACTACCTACACTACCTATACTAGCTACACTAGCTACACTAGCTATACTAGCTACACTACCTATACTAGCTACACTAGCTATCTACTGGGAGACTTGTTTTTAGCGACGCTAGCGACCCAGGCAAAAACAAGACGGCATACGTTCAATGGTTCTGACCCAACCGCTCATGAAACCGTTGTACTGTAACTATTTAGACTCTTGTACTCCTTCATCTGGCTCGCGGTGTAGCAGGAGGTCTGGAGGACGAGGTCATCGATCACCTCCACACCGTCACGTGACCCAAACAAGCCATAGAAGTGTTAAACATTGAATTAGCCTCTAAATGTTCAGTTGTCTGAATCGACTCAAGTTCTGCAGAGTCCTGACAGGATAACGACGTTGCAGAGCAACAGGTGTTTTAGTTTAACCAGTGGCCGTGTTAATTGGTGCCGTATGCGTTTGCAGCTGCTCGTGGTAACTTGCGTAAATGTTTGACGTAGATAATAAACAGATATTTAAACCAGATTGAAGGATTTTACGAGGACCCTTCGTGTTCTGTCGGTGTTTCCAAAAAGCTGCCGTCACTGCGAGTGACCACGGACGCACTCAGGCTGAGAGTCACCAGTTAACACCGTCACTGGTTAGACCACAACACAGGCGGCGTCCAAGTCTGCAAGCTGTTAAACGTGTTGACGACCGCTGGACTGTTTGTGACGGCCATTTTAAAAGTGAACAAAGTGAAAGCTGTGAGTCTGAGTGCTGCTGTTTGCTGTACGTCTTGATTCGGTCTGGAAACACTCCGGTCCTGGTCTGGGTTTAGGAGGTCTTGAATACGTAGTCTGTGCTACTTTTTTTTGCTGTTAGTGTCATTGAAAGAACGGTGACTTTACTGCTTTATGCAAACACAGTTAATAATGTTTCTGTTTGCTGACGGACTCAGATCTTTATGCTGCAGCAGAAACATTCAGTTTAATTCTCTTGGAGCTCCCATCTTCATTTATTGATTCATGCAGAAAGAAAAGCAACAGAGAAAGACTCGGACGGTTTGACTTCAGATCAATGAAGTATTGTTTTTACTGCCGTGAGTCAGTGGTGAGTTGCTCTGACTCGTTTCCTGTCTGCTCCATGTGAAGAACGGGTCTATTGTAGATATCTGGAGCCTGTTCTCCTCTCAAGTGAAGGATGGAGGGAAGTCTGCAGCCTCAGGCTCGATAGAGTCTGATGTTGTGTAAAAAGATCCTAAATTGATCATTAAACTTTAGTGTTTAAGACTTTGCAAATATTCTACTTCTTGTTTAAGGGACTGAATATGTTTCACATTTAAGTAAACAGAACTGCTTTCATCTTCCGTTTTGTGATAAATCTTTGCTTCTAAGTAAGACCTGCTCGTTAGTCTCAGTGGAGTCTCAGCTGTGTGGCCTCACAGATCACATGACTATTTTATGTTACGACTACACATTTTAACACCAAGGACTCTCGACTTCACTTGAACTTGATCCTTTTGACTAACAAGTAGTTGATACTTTCCCCCAAACAGCCCAAAGATTTAACATTATGATATTTATAAAGTGTGTAGAACTGAGACCAAAGATCACTTCTCTCGTGTACCAAAGAAACCGACAGATTGTTTGTGAGTCTTCTCCCACTTGTGGTTGTGTTGTGTCCCAGACCGTGGGAGGCCTGCAGTCTCTCACATCAGGACAGCTAGACGTGTGCATGCCATCAAAACACACACACACACACACACACTGTTGTGGTGTGGAGGCTGATAAACAGACACTCTGAGGAGAGACAGTGTTGAGTTTAAGGACACGTTGTGAGTCAGTTCACCTCCCACCTGACCAGATACGATCTCCGTCTCGCTGTCAGAAGATGCACTGACATGTTTAAATACTGCACAGATGTTTGAGGCTTTAACAAAAGAGAGTTCATGTTCCTGCAGCTCTTATATCTATCGATAACTTCAGCATAACGTCGTGTTAAGAGAGGCAGGTGAGGAGCACTGAAGACGTGGATCTGATGTTTGATTAAAAACTCTTAAAACAGCCAACGTTAAGACCCTTTCCACATGCAGACTGTCCCTGAGACGTCCAGGAGCATTTCCTGTACGTCTCATGTGTGGACATGAGCAGCGATCAATGTTCAGGGAAAGCTGCACCCCCGATGATGTGGATGAAATCAGTAACGCTGCAGGAACCAGAACGTAAAGGGTTAACTCTGTGTGAAGGAAGATGCTGTCACGTGAAGTGAGTTCTTAACAGTTCTGTCTATTCTTTGCCTTCATCTCTTCTTGTCTCTCGCTCTCATTTCTGTTTCATCGCCAGAGATCCAAACAAACTGAATCTCATGTATTCCATGTTCACTCAAACATTAAAATCAAACACAATCTTTTACTAAACAAGTAGTTGTGATGAACGACACTGCAACCGTATTACAACGTGAAATCTGCGATGCGTTGGTGTTTGGGTTGAGCTGGATTAGAAAACGCTCCTGTTGAATGAAAGCATGTTGCCATTAAAAGGTTTCAGCTGTCGCGTAATAAACGGCTCGGTGACTCGTGTAACCCGAGGACGTCTGAGCTGACGGGCCCCTTTGTTTCTAAACCCGTCACACTTTGCACGAAGGAAGAGAGTCTCTGTGAAGCTTCACTGCACCTGGAAACCAGAGATGTTCGCTTATAAATGAATTGATTTTTAGACCTCAGCCTGTCAAACGTAATAAAAGTCTCTAATTCAAAACAAAAAGCCTTCTTTCCTCCAGCAGACAGCTGTTCATTCCCCGAGTGAAACGACTTCAGTAACGGCACTTCTTTCATTATTCTAACCCAAACAATGATCTTTACTTCAACCTAACTAAGTAGTTAAGTTGCTTCAACCTAACTAAGTAGTTAAGTTGCTTCA
>NW_022286408.1:0-2908 GCF_004355925.1 Anarrhichthys ocellatus | reverse complement strand
ATTATTGTTATTGCACAAAATGAGACTAATAGCCAACAATCTAGCATGAAGTATTACAATTAGACAGAAAATTAGGATTTAAATTTGTTTGTACTATATTTATCCTGTTAATTAAGGATCATTTTGTCTCTGCATTTGACCCATCCCTATATATGAGGATGTCTTTGACAGGTGACACATGACACATCAAAGGCCAAGGCTCAAACAGCCAAGCTTGTGCTCACCAGCCAACCCTCTTAACCCAGTGAGCCACGGTCGCCCACCTTTTCCATTAAAGAAAATCTAAGAGCCAATCAGCTCTTTGATCCGAAGACAGCAAGAAGTTTCCCTTCATGCCCTGGGGTCACGCAGTCAGTGGAGAGCAACTGCAGCGCCTGGCTCTAAAATCTGCGGCCACCCCGCTCTCGTGAGGTTATCGTTGCCCACGTGATCATGACGTCAGCACAAGTCCCATCATGCCCTGGGGTCATGCAGTCGGTGGAGAGCAATTCTGCATCGCCTGGCTCTAAAATCTGCGGCCGCCTCACTCACGTGAGATCATCGTTACGCACGTTTTCATGACGTCAGAGCAAGTTGGACGCAAATCTACCCAGCATGCAGTGTGCGCCGATCGCCGGTGATAGATTCTGCGCACGCCTGGCTTAAGTCGAACGAGCCTATTAGGCTCGAGATCAGTCTCAATAATTGCAAATGCACACAGAAAGATTCACAAATGCGCACAGAACAATTCACAAATATATTCGATTTACAAATGCACAGTCATACCTTCAAGGACGTTAATGTATTGTCACATAATGTCAAATTACGAAAAATAGAGGCTAAACTACCGCAGAATCCGCACCAAAACAGTGGCAGCTTGCAACAGGAAGTGCCTCTACTTGCTGCCGCTGCCACGATTTGAGCTTGCCCTTTCTCGACTACTGACCTGTCGCCTCCGCAAATTGCGCAACTGTAACGCTAGCAGCCTCATGGGGAGGGGAGGGGGGGAGCTGCGCTCATGTGATTGGTTGAAAATAACAATGTTGAAAAAAACGCATTTGCAAATCCAGCGACGTCAGGGGAGTCTCAAAAACCCACGCACAAACAAATACATACAAATCCACAAACAAATAGAAAAAATCCACACAGAAATACATACAAATGCAGAAATATATTTGTGATTGTTTTTACATTTATATAAATCGTAATTTATTTATGTGTGCATTGGAATGTATTTGTGAATCGTTCTGCGTGCATTTGTAAATCGAATATATATTTGTGAATTGTTCTGTGCGCATTTGTGAATCTTTCTGTGTGCATTTGCAATTATTGAGACTGATCTGACCTCATACTATTGCGGTGTGAGTTGTGAAAGTCAAATCTTAGAACAATTTCCAAAAGACAAAAATGACCAGAGATACCAGAGACATTAGACTCTGACTGGACACACTCTTATTAGTGAATTTTTCCCACACTAATTTCTCTTTTTAGAAGATGAGAAAAATATGATATTGTGACTTTTTCAGTTCACCCTGAAGGGCAATTCAGTGAAAATTACTTTTCTAAAATTAATTCTGTTACGTAATTTATCTTAGACTTCTTGAATAATTTGGGTTCTTAAGAGCATAAAAAGCTGAGAATGTACCTTTAAACCAGTAAAGGTGTGTAAGCATCAGATTCTAATGAAAACATCATGAAACAGTGAAATCAACTGTCCTGAGCCAGTTTTTTGAAGAAAATCTTTGCAACTATGTTTTCTTTCACAAAATCCACTTTTTTGATGAAAATCAATGAAACTGTTTACTTTAGTAAAATCCACTTTTTTGAAGAAAATCTTTGAAACTGTTTATTTTCACAAAATCCACTTTTTTGATGAAAATCTTTGAAACCGTTTATTTTCACAAAATCCACTTTTTTGATGAAAATCTATGAAACTATGTGTACTTTCACAAAATCCACTTTTTTGAAGAAAATCTATGAAACTATGTTTACTTTCACGAAATCCACTTTTTTGAAGAAAATCTATGAAACTATGTTTACTTTCACAAAATCCACTTTTTTGAAGAAAATCTATGAAACTATGTTTACTTTCACAAAATCCACTTTTTTGAAGAAAATCTATGAAACTGTTGACTTTCACACAATCCAATTTTTCGAAGAAAATCTATGAAACTATGTTTACTTTCACAAAATCCACTTTTTTGAAGAAAATCTTTGAAACTATGTTTACTTTCACAAAATCCACTTATTTGATGAAAATCAATGAAACTGTTTACTTTCGCAAAATCCACTTTTTTGATGAAAATCACTGAAACTGTTTACTTTCACACAATCCACTTTTTTGAAGAAAATCTATGAAACTATGTGTACTTTCACAAAATCCACTTTTTCGAAGAAAATCTATAAAACTTTACTATCACAAAATCTACTTTTGGCCTCTTCCAGGCCTGAAACATCTTTTGAGAGCATAAAATGCTGAAAATGTACCTTAAACCAGTAAAGGTGTGTAAAGCATCAGGTTCTAATGAAAACATCATGAAACAGTGAAATCAACTGTCCTAAGCCAGTTTTTTGAAGAAAATCTATGAAACTATGTTTACTTTCACAAAATCCACTTTTTTGAAGAAAATCTATGAAACTATGTTTACTTTCACAAAATCCACTTTTTTGAAGAAAATCTATGAAACTGTTTACTTTCACAAAATCCACTTTTTCGAAGAAAATCTATGAAACTATGTAAACTATGTTTACTTTCACAGAATCCACTTTTTTGAAGAAAATCTATGAAACTTTTTATTTTCACAAAATCCACTTTTTTGAAGAAAATCTTTGAAACCGTTTATTTTCACGAAATCCACCTTTTTGATGAAAATCTATGCAACTGTTTACTTTCACAAAATCCACTTTTTTGAAGAAAATCTATGAAACT
>NW_022286407.1:0-3143 GCF_004355925.1 Anarrhichthys ocellatus | reverse complement strand
CGTTAACCATCAGAGTGTAAATAAAGTTTCATTGTTAACCATCACAGTGTAAATAAAGTTTTATCGTTAACCATCAGAGTGTAAATAAAGTTTCATTGTTAACCATCAGAGTATAAATAAAGTTTTATCGTTAACCATCAGAGTGTAAATAACGTTTCATCGTTAAACCATCAGAGTGTAAATAAAGTTTCATCGTTAACCATCACAGTATAAATAAAGTTTTACCGTTAACCATCACAGTGTAAATAAAGTTTATCGTTGACCATCAGAGTGTAAATAAAGTTTAACGTTAACCATCACAGTGTAAATAAAGTTTTAACGTTAACCATCAGAGTGTAAATAAAGTTTAACGTTAACCATCACAGTGTAAATAAAGTTTTAACGTTAACCATCAGAGTGTAAATAAAGTTTATCGTTAACCATCACAGTGTAAATAAAGTTTATCGTTAACCATCACAGTGTAAATAACGTTTCATCGTTAACCATCAGAGTATAAATAAAGTTTTATCGTTAACCATCACAGCGTAAATAACGTTTCATCGTTAACCATCACAGTGTAAATAACGTTTCATCGTTAACCATCACAGTGTAAATAACGTTTCATCGTTAACCATCAGAGTATAAATAAAGTTTTATCGTTAACCATCACAGTGTAAATAACGTTTCGTCGTTAACCATCACAGTGTAAATAACGTTTCATCGTTAACCATCACAGTGTAAATAACGTTTCATCGTTAACCATCAGAGTATAAATAAAGTTTTATCGTTAACCATCTGAGTGTAAATAAAGTTTCATCATTAACCATCACAGTGTAAATAAAGTTTCAACCAACAAACAACCAATCAGAGGAGAGCTAGTAACGTTAGCAGCACCGCTAACGGCTAACCAACGGAGGTTCACTTCAGTTACATCATGATGCCTTCAGGCTCTGCTCAGTGAACATGAGTACTGGCTGAAGGTA
This sequence comes from Anarrhichthys ocellatus, assembly GCF_004355925.1. Taxonomy (NCBI): domain Eukaryota; kingdom Metazoa; phylum Chordata; class Actinopteri; order Perciformes; family Anarhichadidae; genus Anarrhichthys; species Anarrhichthys ocellatus. The sequence goes on along the minus strand of NW_022286407.1, from coordinate 2,181 downwards.
CATTATAACGTTATCGTGATGTGTTCACATGTCATCTGTAAAATGTAGTTTTGGTGATAAACTTGAATAAATCCAGTAGTTTGAAGGAGATGTTTTCACGTGAATATAAAATAGATATTAGAGATGAATTATGAGCTGTTTAACTTCATAACACGAAGTCTAAGAACATTATTATACTTCATAAAACATAATAATGATTATAAAAATACAATCTTTTATTTCTTTATCATTTAAATTGTGTGTTTTTATGAAGACAAACAACATAATAACTGACTATAACAAAGTAAAAGTATAACTTTTATATTGTTGATGGTTCACTGACTTCAGAACTTCAGAGCGAAATGATTTTTAGGACGATGACATCATAACTATTGTGGATGCTTGTAGACCAGCTGCTGTAATCAAAGATCAAAGGATCTGGATCTGTTCACATGGATCATTTACGATCAGTTATTAATATCAGCATCATAAACATATATTTGCTCCACATTACTGTTAATGTTGAATATCTCTTGAACACGAGTTTACATCCACAGAGTCAGAGGATGGAGACGTACTGATGAACACGAGGGAATCTAACACACGATGAACTCACCGATGGAGGTGAAGAAGTCGTGAGCCGAGGAGGAAGAGGAGGAGAGGAGGAAGATGTGGACCAACAACCAGCAGAGAGCCATGAAGCCTTCAGAGAAACCAGACGCATCAATTAAATCTTCTTTTTAATTAAATTAAGATTCATTTAATCTAAACTCATCAATGAATCACTTTCATATCATTTTAAACTGAAGACCTGCAGCTCATTGTTCTCACATGTTTAAGACCAAACCAATCGATCAGCAGATTAATCAGCAGATCGATTCATTGATACAACTTTGTAGTTCTCGTTTTAATTACTTTATATTTTAATCATAATGAGACCAGCTCCAGCACCAAATTCCTGGGGGTGGACATCAGTGAGGACCTCTCGTGGACAGCCAACACAACATCACTGGCAAAGAAAGCTCAGAGGCGCCTCTACTTTCTCCGCAAACTGAAGAAGGCAGGAACACCACCACCCATCATGTGCACCTTTTACCGAGGCACCATTGAGAGCTTCCTGACAAACTGTATCACTGTGTGGGGCGGAAGCTGCACTGACTACAACAGGAAAGCCCTGCAGCGCATAGTGAACACAGCTGGAAGGATCATTGGTGCCTCACTCCCCTCCCTGCAGGACATATACGACACTCGCCTCACCCACAAAGTGACCATGATTGTGCGCGACTCCAGCCACCCCTCACACAGTCTCTTCAGCCTCCTGCCCTCTGGGAGAAGATACCGGAGCCTCCGTGCTCGCACCACCAGACTCTCAAACAGCTTCGTCCACCAGGCTGTTAGGAAGCTGAACTCTCTCAACTCTCTCCCTCCTCTCTTTTAAGACTCCCCATGTCCAACTGCTGCTAAATACAGATTGATAGTTTTTTTGTTTTTTTTTCTCTTATTACATATATATTGTCTGAATGTTTTTTTAATCTATTGCATTGTATTCACTTTATGTTTATATGTTTATATGTTGGACTAGAGAGAAACGTCTTTTCAATACCCCTGTATGTCCAGTACATTGTGGAATTGACAATAAAGCAAACTTTGAACTTTTGAACTTTGAACCAGCTCAGGAACTATGAAGCAAAGTGTAAGAAATAATAATGTTGTTTCAATAACAAATAACCATTAATAACAATCTTCACCTGTAATATAACAAGGAATATATCACCACTTATACATATATATATATATATATATATATATATATATATATATATATATATATGTATATACACACATATATATATATATATATATGTATATACACATACACATATATACCAGAAATATATATGTGTAATATTACAGTCAGCAGCAGCTAGACTGGTCCCAGTATAACACATATAAAAAATATATATATACAGTATAGTATATATAACATATATATATACACACCAGTATAATATATATAACATATATATATATACCAGTATAATATACATAACATATATATATACCAGTATAATATATATATAACATATATATACCAGTATAATATATATATATAACATATATATATATACCAGTATAATATATATATATATAACATATATATATATATACCAGTATAATATATATAAAACATATATATATACC
>NW_022286406.1:0-2893 GCF_004355925.1 Anarrhichthys ocellatus | reverse complement strand
GTTGGTTTTACTGGTTGGTTTCACTGGTTGGTTTTACTGGTTGGTTTTACTGGTTGGTTTTACTGGTTGGTTTCACTGGTTGGTTTTAATGGTTGGTTTCACCGGTTGGTTTCACCGGTTGGTTTTACCGGTTGGTTTCACCGGTTGGTTTTACCGGTTGGTTTTACTGGTTGGTTTCACTGGTTGGTTTCACCGGTTGGTTTTACCGGTTGGTTTTACCGGTTGGTTTCACCGGTTGGTTTCACCGGTTGGTTTCACCGGTTGGTTTCACTGGTTGGTTTTAATGGTTGGTTTCACCGGTTGGTTTCACCGGTTGGTTTTACTGGTTGGTTTCACTGGTTGGTTTCACTGGTTGGTTTCACCGGTTGGTTTCACCGGTTGGTTTTACCGGTTGGTTTTACTGGTTGGTTTTACTGGTTGGTTTCACTGGTTGGTTTTAATGGTTGGTTTCACCGGTTGGTTTCACCGGTTGGTTTTACTGGTTGGTTTTACCGGTTGGTTTCACTGGTTGGTTTCACTGGTTGGTTTCACCGGTTGGTTTCACCGGTTGGTTTCACCGGTTGGTTTCACCGGTTGGTTTCACTGGTTGGTTTTACCGGTTGGTTTCACTGGTTGGTTTTACTGGTTGGTTTCACTGGTTGGTTTTACTGGTTGGTTTCACTGGTTGGTTTCACTGGTTGGTTTCACTGGTTGGTTTTAATGGTTGGTTTCACTGGTTGGTTTCACTGGTTGGTTTTAATGGTTGGTTTCACTGGTTGGTTTCACTGGTTGGTTTCACTGGTTGGTTTTACTGGTTGGTTTCACTGGTTGGTTTTACTGGTTGGTTTCACTGGTTGGTTTTACTGGTTGGTTTCACTGGTTGGTTTTACTGGTTGGTTTTACTGGTTGGTTTCACTGGTTGGTTTTACTGGTTGGTTTTACTGGTTGGTTTTACTGGTTGGTTTCACCGGTTGGTTTCACCGGTTGGTTTCACTGGTTGGTTTCACTGGTTAGTAGACCAACAGACATTTGTGTCTGATGTTTTCATCCATCAACAGTTTCTCACTGGATTATTTTTTAACATAACTCACTATGACATTAAAACATCAATATATTAAATAAGTCTTGGCCTCACACACACACACACCACACACACGCACACACACACACACACAGCCTGCAGTGAGCCGCCTGTAAACTGAATAAACAGAAAGAACATGAACACACCTTCAACTATCACGCAAGCCTCAAACCTCATAACAGACTGTTCATGTGGGTCAATAGATGAGTGTCTGTCTGAGTGTGTGTGTGTGTGTGTGTTTAAAACTGCATACTAACGTCCTGCACACTACATCAGTATGTGTTGCCTACTAAATGAAGGGTTGAGTGGGATTTCATCAGCAGACTGAAGTATACTGGAGTTATTTGGATAAACTTAACACATATTGTGAATTTAAACGGTTACTTTCTCTCACGAAAACATAATAAAACGTAATAAAATGACATTAACAGCTTTTAGCTCATAGTTTCATACTCACAAACATCTGGGTTTCTCTCTACGTGTGAACACATTAAACAATTATACATCATTGTACATGCACTTAGCATGAATAGTATGTTAGTACACGTGTGTAACATCACAGCTTCTTAGTTTATGGTCTCAATCTCTAGTTTCAAGTCTTCTTCAATACAGCATGATGTTCATTTAGTACATTATGGTCCATTTAGAGTCACACAGACCATAAAGCAGGGGATGCTTTAGGGCGGGGCTACACAGTGATTGACAGGGCTCTACCAGAGACGTATACGGCGTCTCTACGTCACTCCTCCTCAGTCCAGATATGGTCACTTCCTGTTCACTGGTTGATAAAAACGATGGAGACGGAGAAAATGCCGAACTAAAGGCTTCAAAACATCCGCAAACTTTTTAAATACAAACACTGGGAGTGGCCTTACAACACCAGCAAATAGCTGCATACGCTCTCTCATTAGAGACAGAGAGAAGAATGTTAAGAATGTAGCAGCTTTCTACTTTAACTTAATAATCCTGTTACATCTCATCTCTGACAGCATGAGGTGAACGTTGAAGGAGGATTTAAGAAAAATAAATGATGTGTGAAGAGCAGCAGGAACACATAAACCAGATAAACTAGACTACAATAAACACTCAGAAACACACAATCTCACACAGGAACACTCTACAGCCATTACTGCCTAAAAGGCCGAGCCTAATCAGGTCAATGGAAATGTCCATCAGTCCATCAAATACCATTAGACAGGAAGAGGGGGGGTGAGAGAGAGAGAGAGAGAGAGAGCAAAGACTGAGTGAGAGTCAAGTAAAGAATGAAGTACACGGTGATAGAGATTGTACTCAGAGGTCTATAATCTATGTTAATTTATGTAAATGGTGACCCGGCTCCTTCACGCTCTCCTGAACACTTGAGGCTCCAGCTGCTGCTCTGAGGAGCTCAGTCTGTACTTCTGACCAGTACATACTGTGTGTGTCCTTAACATCATTAACACACTTTCATATCTGACACTTTGACTCATCTACTGTGTCAGTAGTCTGGTGTCAATGACAGTCAATAAACATAATTATCAGATACAATGATTAATCATTAAAAAGGCCCATCACAGATCCTTCTTTTCAAACTAACTTATTAACTACACTAACGGGGCATTGACAGATGAATCCCATATTTCACTGCAAGCTACTGAATAAAATTACAAATAATTCTGGTAAACTTTAGAACAATAGATCTACAGCAGCTGTCATCCACGTGGAAACTAATTAAAACACATTATTGAAGTTATGTGAAGAACATGTATAAGAGCTGTCAGCCAACGGGAGGCTGTCTGCATGGAAACACACAAACACACACTCACACACACATAGAAACACACAAACACACAC
>NW_022286405.1:0-2895 GCF_004355925.1 Anarrhichthys ocellatus | reverse complement strand
CATTCAATGCATCTGTGGTTTGTAGAAACATACAATGCCAACACTGTAGGCATTGTTTTCTTTCATATTACTGGCCCTGGCTAAAGTACTAATTACTGATCATGTTTGACAAAATCCTCCATCAAGAAAATCTGGCGTGTAGCATGTTGTTGTGGAGATGGCCCTCGTCCCCGCCTTCTATGATTAATTCAAGTGTCAGGAGTCCCTGGTGGTCACATCTCCTGCATGGGTGTGCAATGTCTGTACGCACCTTGGCCACTCCTCTTATGTGGCCCTGGCATATTAGCTAATGGACAACATGATCTAATATATGCCATTAATGGCCAGCCCAGACTCACAGTGTGTGGACAACCCCGGACATGAGTGGCTGCTAGAGCAACGCACAAACTCATACTCAAACACTGTTAGAGTTCTACTGTATGTTTCAAACACTCGCACACCTTCTATATGAAGGCTTGAAGGGTCTTGTTTCTACAACTTCAGCCTTATTCTCAGAGTTTTGTCCATTATTTTATCAAGTTTTATCAGTTATTATCCCATTTCACTCTCTTAAATCTGGGAACATGACGATTGCTCCAACGGGTCGACAGGATGGAAACGAACAATTTTATCTAGATGACCTAAACCAATTTATTTGAAGGTCAAAGTGAGCTTGGATTAAATGATGCTAATAATCCCTTGTTGGACACGAAAACAAGTGAGCTACATCAAACTACAGTAAGAGAAGTAATTTAAGGTGTCCATATGGATATTGTAGTGTTATACTATAATAATAATAATAGTACCAATAATAGTAAATTAATGGTGATCTTGTAAGGCTATATAAATACATTTAGAATTATATTAGCCGATTATTCAAAAGCCAAACAGGATAATTATCAACTGTAAATAATAAAGGGTTTTTTTAAACTCAAAATTGCTTTAAAGTAATGAAATATACAATCCATTGGAGACAAACTTGGAAAACAGCAAGCTAATGGCACATGACTCCTACAACTGATCTGGATCACTCGTGAATTGTGTTCGTAATCTGAGAGAAAATTCCAAAATACAAGAAAATTGTACAGGCCGTTCCCATTAAGCATTAGCTATACCTAAAATGATGAGCTGTAATTCGAAGATATCTCACGAAATAATTTCGTATGTTCCCCACGATGTACGTCGTGGGGAGCGGCCCTTGAGACGATAACCACCAGGCCAAACCTGCCGAACCAAACGCCAATGAAAGCGGGGTCGAGAGAGAGGAGAGCCGAGATGGAAACCAAGATAAGCTAGGAGGCTACTCCACCACCCAGTCTGCTTCTTCATGATGTCCGGTCGCTGGAATACTCAGGCAAGCCTAGCAACGTGAGGTCGGTGACTGACTCCATTGTGGCTTCCTGGATCAAGCTACACTCGACGGGCGGACCGCAGGAGTGCGCAGGACTCCGGTGGGACAAGAGGAGGCGGACTCTGTGTTTGAATCAATGATGCTTGGTGCTCAAACATAGTAAAAGCAAGATGGCCAATAATTCCCTGATTTTTTTTATTATTTATGTGAAGATCGGCCATATTGCCCAGAAAATTGTTTTATTGCTGCTGTTTGCATTCCTCCTGATGCAATTTCAAATAACAGGAATGCACAACTGTCGTTGGTCATGTATTTACTTGTGGGCTACTCGCAGGAAAACGCACGAAAAATAGTAACTTGTTGTCGGATATAATGCGAAACTTTCTCCTAAATCTTTCATACAAGCTACTTAAGAACCAATCTGTTGAGTGGTTATTGCATAAGGCCCAATGAGAGCAATGCAAAAAAACAGAGTTGAATTCCTTGTATGTGTACAAATCATAGACTGTATATAAGAAGTGGACGTAGTCATCGTGACGTCACCCATTGGTTTGTGGACTGCCGTTTTGAAGCCACGAGTTTGGCAATTTGGCCGTCAACAGTTGGTTTTTTTGCAACCAGTGAATGGAAGTGAGCATATTTGGACTGAGGAAGAGTGACGTAGTGATGCCACATACGACTGATAGCTGTAGCGACCTATCAATCACAAGGTAGCCTAAAGCATACTCGGCTTTATGGTCTATTTTACTCTAAATAGACCATAATTTACAAAATGAACATCATGCTGTACTGAAGAAGACTTGAAACTAGTGATTGAGACCATAAACTCATGATTACAATGTTTACTGAGGGAAAAAATCAAGTAAGAAGTAGAGTCATTTTTTCATAGACTTCTTTTTGCAACTGGTCAGTGGAGAGAATGCAAGTATAAGACACTCTTCACTCTTCAGAACTGGAGGTTGTCGCCTGGTACAAATACTTGGAGGACAAAGGTGATTCTGATGAAAGACAATTGTTTTGGCAACGGCCAAAACCACTACTGTTATCACAAGAAATGAAACTGCTGCCGCTACTTTAAATACTCCACAGTCCTGTGCAGTTTGAACCTTCGTTCCTTTCCACTGACTCCTTCAACTGCCCACCCGCCCGCCCGCCCGCACACACGCACACGCACGCACACACACACACACACACTCCAGCTGTTCCATTCCAGTGTGTGAAACAGTGTACAGTGTGCACTGTACGTGTGGTTTGATAATCATAGATGTGCGATGACGTAGATTTGATCCACGTCCATCAAATGGATCCTAACATTGTACAGTGTGGATTTGGGGAGGGTCCCCCTCCAGTGTTTGATCTCAGGTGCAGGGGTCAAATGTATGTAAACCCAAACAGTGTGTTTCCACAGTGATGAGATGGGGTTTTTTTGTCAGGAGGCTAATGTGCCTTAATCCCTTCAAAAAGCTTCGGGGCAGTCACTCCAAATTGTTGTGGAGGAAAAGGACTGAGCTGTGTTTTTCCTCACTGGCTCTGAAGACAGTGTGCACACGTGATTTTTTTTTTTT
>NW_022286404.1:0-2895 GCF_004355925.1 Anarrhichthys ocellatus | reverse complement strand
GAGGAGTCGCCCCCTGGTGGACACTAGAGAGAATGCAGCTTTAAAACACTTCAGCATCACTTTTCAGACTTCAGTTTCCCGCCTGTGTGCGTCCCATATTTAAACGATGTTGCAAAACTCGACTGACAAAAGGACGATTTCACAGCACTCCATCCTCTAGCTGTTGAGATATTTCCCTTTGCACCAAAGCGATGGATCACCCGACTAACCGACATTGCTATCCTTCGAGCCACCGCACTACCAGCATGGCTAAAGAACCACCAGCAGCAGCAGCCATCAGTGCAGCTATAAACACCTCCTTCATGAATCATATAACGCTCTGGTTTTGTTCAGACCTTATGCTGTAAGCTGCTGTTGGCATTTGTCCGCTCTCTAGATACCCACATAGGATTTTAGAGCGGCACGCAACATGTATCACATGACCGTGGTTACATTTTCCACATTAGCCAACGCTTAAGTGACAAACAAACAACGGAAAGGTTTTCTTCTCCTGTTTGAGCATCTCAAACCAAAAAGTACAGTTATATTCACTAAATCACCCGGAACAACATGAGCTGATTATCATCGTTTTTTGCACGAGAGCCAGAAAACACACAAAGAATCTATGTGAGCTATATTTAACCGGCAAAAACTATCACTTCAACTGTTTGTTTGTTTTTTTACTTTCTGTATAACAATGCCTTCTTACCGTCCTGCAGTCGCTCTGTGCGCGAGGGTATCTGTGAGTCCACCTGCCTGCTGTCACTGTGGATCTAGGGCATTACCTGGAGTCAGGTGTCAGATGCAGTGAGGGTGTGTGTGTGTGTGTGTATCTCAGGAGAGTGACGGCGTAAAAATCCCTCGATTATTGTCATATCGATACAAATTTGATTTGATGCTCTACGAATCAGCCACAGACTGTAGGAATGAAAAGTGTTGGTGATGCATGTTTGAGTGAAGCACATGTACAGTCTGAAGGGGGGGGGGGGGGGGCAGTGAGGAGAGATGGGCGTCCTCCTGTGTCTTTGCTGAGGAGGCACAAAGTGACACTTTGTTTGCGACGCCAGATCTGCAGCCACAGAAGAACAGAGTGGCATTCATCGTCTCCACCGGCCGACAAAACACAAAGGCTCTCATTGTGGGTTAACAGTAACCGGGTCTGCACGTGCGTGATTAGAGCGGCTTGTGATGCGAGCGCACCACAACTGCTTATTAATCTCGTGGTCATAAATAGAGAGTGCTTGCAGGAATGAGTCCTAAAACTAGGAAATGAGTCAGCATTTCTGCACTTCCGGTTCCCTCGTCTCTTTAGAATGCCCAATCTCAATGTCCCCCCTAAGGCCTTAAAGCCTGAACCCTCAGGGACTTCACTGACGTCACCTGGTGAACGGTTAGGTGTGAGAGACTGTGAGGGCTTTAAATGGTGTAAATACGAATGGGACGGCACTTTGCACGGCATTTCACATTTCGTCCAATTGTTGAGTTTTTTATTTTTTACGTTTTTCACTTCCTGATTTGAACGTCTTCCAGTCTTCTTCAATACAGCATGATGTTCATTTAGTAAATGATGGTCCATTTAAAGTCAAACAGACCATAAAGCAGGGGATGCTTTAGGGGCGGGGCTACACAGTGATTGACAGGTCGCTGCCAGAGACGTCGACGGCGTCTCTACGTCACTCCTCTGCATTCCAAATATGGTCACTTCCGTTTATCGGTTGAAAAATAGCCAAGATGCCGAACTTGAAGCTTCATAACATCAGACCACAAACCAATGGGTGACGTCATGATGACTACGTCCACTTCTTATATACAGTCTATGGGCTGAAAACACATGTGCTGTCCTCTTTGTTCACCTTTTTTTTTTTTAAAGCGTCTCCTAGCTTCCCGGGTAACCCCGTGCTTAACGTCACTACGCTATGAATTGTGGGTAATTCCCTCAGGCAAATTCTTCAGAAATGTGAATCTAGAAGCTTCTACGTGTCTTAAAAAAGAGTGTAAATGAGGAACACTCGTCCTCCTTTAGCTTAGTGGTGGAGACGTGAAGTCATGTGACCGTGGTGGAGTTCCTTTATAGGTTAACGGTAGCTGTTTACATCTATAGATTCAAAAATCATAAAAGTGGTATTCATTTTTTGAGATTATCTTAAACGTTTAGAGATTATTTTCTGCAAGAATCCAAAATCCAACAGAAGAATCTCATTGGTTTTTAGTCGAGGGAACTAGTGAGAGGCTAACTTGCTGGTTGGCTACAAAAACACCTCGTCCCCGCAGCACTCTGTAGTTAGTGGTGACTGACAGCAAACATCATTTACATTCATATTTTACTGTAAAAAAAAGAAAGCAGCGTAGCTCCCCGACTAGCCTCAATAACATCTTCATTTTTACATATGTGGAATCACAGTGTTAGTGTGTAATAAGGACAGCCCCCCCGCTCCACTCCTGGCAGCTTCACACTGCAGTCTCACAGGGATGTATGGTAATGATGGGGCTTCACCAAACCTGCATGCCGCCTATATTACAGCAGCACTTCAAAGACAGGCTGCTCATCTGACTGACTCAGAAATAGAACCCCCTCCTCCTTCCTGTAGAGCAGCACAAACATGCTCTCTAAAGAAATTCACATCCGCACAGAATGAATCTTAATGAGTCCACATCATGTGTAAAGAGACCAGGATCCACCGCACCCCCCCTATTGTTATTCTCAACGACACTGTAGCAGCCACCACACAGCCATGTGGCTAACGACTCATTCAGAGTTTGGGATCAAAATTGGATGTTAGGATGAAAATATGTTTTATTCTCATATTCAGACATGAATTATTTTTACTCTACAGAGATATGAAATCAGGCGGCAACCTCCGGTTCTGCAGAGTGAAGTCGATGCTTCATGTGTTAAAGCTGCATTCTCTCTAGTGT
>NW_022286402.1:0-2898 GCF_004355925.1 Anarrhichthys ocellatus | reverse complement strand
TGTACCGTTCAGTACTACACACTTGTACCGTTCAGTACTACACACTTGTACCGTTCAGTACTACTATACTGCTCTGCTGTACACCAGCTCTTATTCATACCGGCTTCCTTCGACACTTCCTCTACAAACCAGTTGACGATGCTTTACAGTGGAGACACAGAATCATATTGACATGGTTACAGTACAGCAGATGCAGATTCACGTGTCCCCCCATGATCCTGGACTACACAACAGAACCACGTCAGACTCAAACACACGGCAATCAGATATTGGAAACGTCACACGAACAGCAGAAAAACACTGAAGGTGTTTGAAGAGGCAGCAGAGCTTCATTCATTCGATGATCTGCTGAAACACAAACAGAAGATCAGAAACACTGCACGGCTACACAATAACAATAAGCGCATGAGCGGGCCTCACCATGGCGACCTTGCTGGTCTGCTCGCGGGTTCGAATCCGCAGCTTGTTAACGGTCGTCTCGGCGACGTCGGCTCTCTCCTCGGCGTCGTCCAGCTCATTTTGGACTTTCCTGAAGCGCACCGTGCTGCAGCTCACCTGCTCCTCCTGGTGGACACAAAGAGGAACAACGGCCGCGACGATTCAGCATTAAACCTTTCAATAACCACGTTCATTGTTCAGCAGAGCGGAAACAAGTTGTGAACACAACATTGACATGTTGTCAACTTTACAGTTGATTTGTAGATCTAGCAAACAGTTGCTTATCTCTCTTACATAGCAACATGTATATTCTCTCTCTTTTAGCTCTGTGGTTGGTCTCCACCAGCTCCTGAGGGAAACATCTGTCTGTCTAGCTGCTGAATGCTCCATCTGTTCACCAGCTGGTCTCTGACTGAGTCTGTCTGCTGAGCAGGTCGTGAACAGATTAAACCAGGACAGTAAAATTGAATCAATGAACTTAAACTTTCTATAAAGATTCATCTGATCATTCACTACCAGAGACACACAACCCATTGTCATTTCACACATTGTTATTATACAAAATATGTATTTAATTAAACTATTTCAACACTCAATTCTGATTTGTGACCTCATCATGTCAGTTTGAATGAAAGAACTCATCAGACTCACAGCGTTCTCTGTTTGTCTCTTGTAGCTCTTGACTTTGGTCTGAAGCTTGTCGATGAGCTCCTGCATCCTCAGCAGAGTCTTCCTGTCCTCCTCTGACTGCAGGGACACAAAGAGAACCAATAGAAACGCATAGAACCAACAGAACGTCTGTATGGACATAAGCAGCAGCTGGGTGATGGGAGGTGATCCGACCTGGTACGTCAGCTCTTTCACTCTCTTCTCGTTGCGACGGACTCCTTTCAGATACTCGTCGCTCCTCTTCTGCTCCATCATCAGCTCCGTCTGCATCTCCCTCACCTGAACAGAAAGCATCGCTCCTGTTTCATCCACTCAGGTTTACGTGCTGCTGCTTGGTTCTTAGGAAGCAGGGATGGGTATCATTAGGATGCTATCGATACTGCTTATCGGTTCTTTTTCATTACTTTGTGAGAAAAAAAGACAAATAATTAACATTTCTTTATTATTCTTGTATGTAAACACATTTTTCCATTTTTCTTCAGCAGCAACACATGAAGTTCGAAATCTTTAAAATAGGTTCAGTGAGAGGAGGTTTGAGACGAGGACGTCTCACTCTGGAACTTCTAAAGTACCGAGAGCAGAACCGGTAACTCCGGACAGTATCGATACTCCGGGTTTTTACTCATTTAGAACCAGTTCCTGTTTAGAAACGGGTTGTTAGCATGTTACTACTGTCTGCTCAGCTCCAAGTACTAGCGGGCCAACGCTGGCTTCAACACTCACTCTTGTCTCCAGCTTATGAAGCTGTTTCTTTCCTCCCTTCAGCGTCATCTGCTCCGTCTCGTCCAGTTTGACCTGCAGCTCTGCGAGAGAGACGACCACGACGTTAACATCAGCCCGGCAGGTCAACCTCTGTTGTCAACCGTCATTACAGAGTTGGTGTTTGTCTTTTGTACCTTTCACTGTGGACACCATATTCTTCTTCATTCTCTCCATCATACTGCTGCTGTCCTGCTCCTTCTTTAGCTCCTCTGCCATCAGAGCCGCCTGGTGAAAAACATGTTTAGAGGTAATGAAAACGTAACAACTTTAAAACGCAAGATAAATCAGGGTTATTTATGTGGTGGACAGAGGTCAGGGGTCAGAGGTCAGGACTGACATCAGTGATGGCTTTCTTGGCTTTCTCCTCAGCACTGCGACTCTCCTGCATGGCCTCGTCCACCTCCCCCGTCAGCAGAGACACGTCCGCCTCCAGCTTCTTCTTCTGGTTCATCAGACCTGAGTTCTGAAAAACACATGCAGGCAATCAATCAATTCATCAACAACCAGTCAGTCTGTCCAGAACATCTGTCCATTGAAGGATTAGTGCGTCAGTTCATCAATCTGTTAATCAATAAGGCAACTAATCAGTCCAACAGTCACTAAGCTGGTGCATCGATCGGTTAGTCAACCAATCAGTCCATCAATACGTTTATCAATCACTTTGTGGATTAATCATTAAGTCAGTAAGACCGTCAGTCTATTGATCAATCAATCGTTCAGTTAAACTTCTGTCAACATAAATGTCAATCAGTCAGTCAGCTGATCAGTCCATCAATAAATCAATCAGATAGTCAGTCCATCGGTCAATCTATTTACACATAACTCCATCAATCACTCAGTGAGAGGATCAATCAGTGAGTCAGTCCATCAATCAATAAGTCAGTCCATCAATCAATGAGTGAGTCCATCAATCAATGAGTGAGTCCATCACTCACTCAATGAGTGAGTGAGTCCATCACTCACTCAATGAGTGAGTCAGTCCATCACTCACTCAATGAGTCAGTCCATCAATCACTCAATGAATGAGTC
>NW_022286401.1:0-2899 GCF_004355925.1 Anarrhichthys ocellatus | reverse complement strand
CAAAACTTGTCTCTCACAGGAAGTTCTGACAACAGAGGCCGCTCAACGAAGGGCCTTTCTCGTTTTTTTTTAAGCTATGGGCTGTACAGTTGGTTGAAATATGCAAACTCACCACTAGATGTCACTTAATCCTTCACAATGGTGAAGTCAAAGATGCACATAAACACACACACCTGCCTTTCTCTGCAGGCACTTCTACTGCTACCTCAAGCCCAGTCCTTCTGGACAGCCCAATGTGCGGACTCCACCACAGGGTTTCACCTTTAATACAGAAACAGACTTGTGCAGCTGCTAGGTGTTTTACATGAACATGGGCTGAGATCCTGCACACTCGAGGTTTATTAACAGTTCTACTGCAAAGCAGCACTAGAAGACTTCTGCAATGTGTCATCCTGTTCTTCTTTGTTGTGGAAGATTTCTGAGTTTATTGGGAGAAGAGAGTTTTTGTTCACAAATCAATAACAAAGTCTTCAAAAGATTCAAAGTTGTCTTTCTCTCCGTTTATTTGCTTGCAATGGAAGAGTATACAACAGAGTACGTATTCAGCAGTTTGTGGTAAAAGCTTCAAAATATGTAACACACAGGCTCCTTTATTTATACACCAACAAGTTAGATTCAAAGTGCAGCCCCCACCAGGGCTTGTCTGCTGTATCCAGCTGACTTTTCACAGCTTCAATACATTCAAGGTAACATGAGGTGTTTTCAACCACCATTTCTGATTACTGCTTAGTCTGCACTTTCTTTACTCTATGTAAGGAACAATTTGTTCTGCCAGTTCAAATGTATATTTTACCATTACATCTTAGTGGCCCTTTTTTTTTATCAGACACTATTAAATGCTTCTCAGTGTCATTTCAAAGTTCACGCAGGAGTTCTCAATGAATATGTTTACTGTAAGAACTATGTAAACATATCTGATCAAATACTGTCTTATTTGTAAGTTATTAGTTTTTTGGAAACCAAACTGATTCTTGAGAGGACAAGTACAGAGTTAGACTCATACGTGCAGTGAACCAGTATGCTGGAAAAGTGTGCAGACACAGCTTTTGTTCTTCATGACAGTGGAATTGAATTAATGGTAAATATCACATGCTGACAATCAGCATACAAGAGCAAATTTATAATATTCTAAAATAAAAGCCCTAGTAGTGGCATTTTTAAGCCAAATATTAAAATGTGATTTTACTTTTGGAAACAAGAAAGGCCTCATGTACAGTATGTAGCAGTTAAAATATGCTTGGGCGTCTATAAAGCTGAGAACTTCATTATTGCGTCACAGCCATTAACATTTACAGCATTAATTCATTCATCCTTTACATACACAGCGGGGTCCAGTCGGAGCAGTCCACTCTGTATTGCATTGACATCCTGTGTGCACAGATACAGACCAACACATTAAATGCGAGTCATGCATGTCGAGCAGAACCTGTTTATAAGGTACAGTGTACACACCGTCGCTTTCTAAAAAGCTTTGTCAGTAGAAAATGGCAATGTCATGGTTATCAAGCAAAATGAAGCTGATGAACTGACTCTGGCACACACACAGTTCACGCCCACACTCCAAGAATTTTAGACTGAAGATGAAACGATATGAAGTGTAATGTCAGCAGGCTTGTAGTCACACACCACCTGTATTCAGACTAAATGCTCTGAGGGCCCTAAAATAGGGAGAAACTGTGATCATTTTGTCAAACAACAGAAAGGGTTTGTTTTAAAACCTTTAATGACTTAATCACCGAACTGAAATGGATTTTGACAACGTTCCCCTTCTCCCGTTTCACTCAGTTCCCCATAATTAACTGTATTTCATACTTTATTCATTTCAGTCAAATACTTCAGTTTGGTTGATACATTAACAGTTGAGGTGTATAAATGACACAACCTTGTTTGGTCTGTTTGTTTTATGGGATTAAAGGATTGTTTTGTTGCTCTGCCTGGGGTGTCGTGTATAGATCAGAGCTACTCAGCAGCTCATTGGGCCCTTTTCACAGAAGCCATTTTGACAGGTCATTGCAGGCTAAATACAGGTGAAATGAATAACATTAATTATGGCCCTGTTCCATTTAGTTGAGCCAGGGCCCTATTGTGCATGCTGGCTCACTGAAATAGCTGTGACATAATAAATCGATGGGATCCTAATTCATCTCATCAATTACACCTGTGTTTACCCTGCAATGCCATGTCAAAATGGCTGCTGTGAAAAGGGCCCATCAAGGAGAGTATGAACAGGTTTGCATAAATATGTCCTCTCAGCAGGGATTGCTGGGCATTGTTAAGGTTTAGGAGAATACGTGATGTATAGATCTGCACTAAATTACATTTTGTCCATAGATGACTCGTGGTGCCAGCAACTTAGAAACCTTGTGTTAATGCGTGTTCATTATTCTGAGTGAAATCGGATGCTTGCTCGGTTTAGCTCACCCGATACTTACGTACCTGGGCAGGTGGCAGGTTGCAATTAGACAGCTTGAGGCTGCAGCGAGGTTTTCGCTGGTGTTCATTTACTTCAGTTTAATTTAAAGTTCAAAGTTTTATTGAAATTCCCGGGATTCATTTTTGCCCTATATTTCAGTGAACCTTTTGTAAATAAATATTTGTATTTTTGCACTACCCCTGCTTATCGAACTTGTTCGTCAACATCCCTTTTTAAAGTTTTTGGTGTCAAACCAACTCCTCTGCCATTTTATATGAGGTGACAGCACTGCAGACCTCCACAAAAAAGAGGTCTGAGGAAGATTTTTCCTAGAATAACAAATGGAAAAACGCAAGGCATCTCTTGCTTGTACAAAAACAAGCTTGCAAAGTTAATTGCGACTAAAATAAAACTGATTATATTACACACTGTCACGTCTATATAAAATGGGCAAAAGGGATGCTAGTAAATGTATGAAATGTGATG
>NW_022286400.1:189-2899 GCF_004355925.1 Anarrhichthys ocellatus | reverse complement strand
GTCTTCTTAATGTGAGTGATGAAGTGGTGAAGTTTCATGGTGATATCCATGAGTTCATGTGTTCACCTGTAGAGTCTTCACTCTCACAGTCAACATTTATAACATTTCACACTGAACATGTGCAGCTTTGGTTCTTTCTCTTTGTTAAAACAGAAGAACAATTGAATTGAATAAAAATCTGAGCACAGATGGTGAAGTGGTAAATACCGCCCTCTGTGCACGAGCCTGAAGGTCTCTACTCTCTCAAGTGTTTTTATGATGTGTCCTAGTAAAGTAAAAACTAAAAAATGTAATAATTGAGATTTTACCTCGATGAACGATGTCGTGTTTATGGCACCAGTGAATGGCTCTGATTAACTGGTAGATGTAGCTGCGCGCTTTGTCAGTCGGCACCCCGTTGGGTAACTCCTCGAGCAGCTCCAGCATGTTCTGAAAGAGAAACACAAACGACAAAGAGAACGACCACGTTAGGCGACGGTGACCTCTGAACCCAGAGCAGTTTTCTGGGTGTTTTTCTGCTCCCATCACATTTTACTCACAGTTTGTTATTACAATATTAAAGTCCTGCTCCTGTCCTCTCTCCTCTCCTCTCTCCTCTCTCCTCTCTCCTCCTCTCCTCTCCACTTCCTGCAGTTCAGTCAAAGTTTCTCTGATTTGTTGTCACATGACTGTTGGTCTCAAGAGAATCAATCATGTCTTCATAGTTGCATTGATGAGCTCAGAATTTAATGTTTTTTACAGAATCTGTTTAAAGGAAACGGTTTATTTGTGGCGATATTTTTATTATAACGGTGTTGTTTTGGCGTGTTTTGGGGTTCAGAGGGTTGAAAGAAGACGAGGCTCACCTTCTCCACATACTCAAAGACGAGATACAGTTTCCCTCGTCGTCTGAACGCCTCTTTCAGCTCGACGATGTTCTCCTGTTTGAGGGTGCGGAGCATCTTGAGCTCCCGCAGCGTCGTTTCTTTGACCTCCTCATTTTCTGATTGGACGTGACACAGAAGGCGGAGTCAGGATCATCGTGTGGTGATGAAGACGGGATGAAGATGATGAATTTCTTTGTCGTCCACTTACCTTCGCTGTCCTTGAATTTCTTTATGGCCACGATTTCATTGGTGTCCTGCAAAATAAATTAGAGAAAATCTATTAATGCTGGATCCCGACCAACTACCAGGATCCTTTGGACCCAGAGCGTAGTCTGACAGGCAGAGGACCAACTATGAGGATCCTTTGTACCCAGAGCAAAGTCTGACAGGCAGAGGACCAACTACCAGGATCCTCTGGACCCAGAGCGTAGTCTGACAGGCAGAGGACCAACTACCAGGATCCTTTGTACCCAGAGCAAAGTCTGACAGGCAGAGGACCAACTACCAGGATCCTCTGGACCCAGAGCATAGTCTGACAGGCAGAGGACGTCGTGGAAAAGAAGTTCAGACCGGACTAGTTGATGAAGTCTAAACTACTGTTCCCCAACTCTATTCTTATTCTATACTTAATACCTTTTGGTGTGCTGTACTGGAATCAGACAGAGTTCGATGCAATAGAGTTTATTCTCGCGAAGAACACAACCCGAGGTTCTCGGACAATGACTGACTTATTCTGTTCTCACATAGTCTTATATAGGGTGGCTGACACCGGATTTGCCCTTCTTAGCTCTTCATCTGTTTTCCTTTAAAATCCCAGGTGTGTGTCTTTCCTGTCATGTGGGTGTGAGTTATGTTCGTATGGTTTCTAATGTGTGTATTGCATGTGCCAGTGTGTCATGGTCAACTTTGTCTTTCTAGTTGAAAGCCTTTCCCTGGTGCCGCCTTGCATAACGCGACTCTTCTTAGTTCAGACCAGCTCTCCCTCTCACAGCACCAGGGCCTTCTCTTGCATTCTCCATGACAGTCTCACCGTCCGCCTGCCAGCCTGTGTAGTAGGAACGCCATCTCGCTCTGCACCTGCTACCCCTCAGTAGTTTATCTACAAGAGACTCCGATCCTTTCTCAGGCTGTATGTTGACCTATTCAGACCATCACACTATATTCACTCGTTCTCAATATGCGGATGTCATATAAGTGAGTTTCAAACATTTAGATATATTTAAACAAATAGATATAGTTGATGGTGCTATTATGATAAATCAAACTCCAACAAGGACCAACCACCAGTGTTAAGAATTCTGCAAAAACAATCTTTTGTAACTTGTTTATAAGCACGAGTGACACGAATCAATCGCAGCAAACAAAGAACCAAGAGACACTTCGTCCTCCCTCCGTGGAGTTGTCTCTGTGAGAGACGCCTCCCGCCACTAGCCCCGTTTCTCAACATGTCCTAGTTAGGCCCGATGGCTCGATGGCCGTGCTCCAGTCCCCCCCCAGCATCGCACCACTCCACCGTGGATCACAGTGAGCAGTGAGCTCCTCCTCACAGCACCGAGGAACACAAGATGACTCGCAGCAGGGTCAGCTTCTCCAGCGTCACTCGCTGAGTGAAAGGAGACGGAGCGCTGCACTAATGGAGGGAATCACAAGACGACCAGGAGCTGCAGCTCACTTCAACTCACCAAGAACAGAAGTCTAGAATATTTTGTGTTCATCGAACTCCTTACTTATGTATGCATCTCTAATACTAACTCTTTATTTAGAAATACTAAGTCTTTATTCTGAGATATTTAATCTTTATTCTGAGATATTTAATCTTTATTCTGAGATATTTAATCATTATT
>NW_022286400.1:0-179 GCF_004355925.1 Anarrhichthys ocellatus | reverse complement strand
TAATCATTATTCTGAGATATTTAATCATTATTCTGAGATATTTAATCTTTATTCTGAGATATTTAATCATTATTCTGAGATATTTAATCATTATTCTGAGATATTTAATCTTTATTCTGAGATATTTAATCATTATTCTGAGATATTTAATCATTATTCTGAGATATTTAATCTTTATT
>NW_022286399.1:1812-2900 GCF_004355925.1 Anarrhichthys ocellatus | reverse complement strand
CTCTACGTCACTCCTCCTCAGTCCATATATGGTCACTTCCTGTTCACCTGTGCAAAAAGCCAAGATGGCGACGGACAAAATGCCGAACTTGAGGCTTCATAACGTCCACAAACCAACGGGTTTGACTTCTTATACAGTCTGTTTGTTACGTAAATTTTGTTCTTAAGTAACACAGTTCCTCCGTACTTATTTCAACCCAAATCATTATCTTTTCCTAAAGCTACCCAAGTAGTTTTGTCGCCTAAACACTGCAGGTTTCGTAAACTATCACACAAACCGTTGCATGAGGAGACGTTGCCCTCTGCAGTAGAAGATAATAACAATGACCTTATTTCACATACTGGTGGGATTAATCACACTTTGCTGACATGTAGAGTTCACTGCTGACAACACGCACAACCAGCGATCTGAAGCAGGAGATGTGAGGCAGCCAGACACAATAAGTATATTAGCACTAAACAAACAACAAATGTCAGAGAACGTTGAACCAGAGCAGAAATGTCCTCTGTGCCACTTCAACGCTGCAGCTCTGATTATTCCAAACATCTGGCGAGCTCCGGCATCCTCTTAACGGGGAGCTCAGAGGATTTTAACCCAGAAACCGCTCAGGCGTCAGAGAAACATCTGTCCAGAAGAGAAGAGCATGTGCATGGTTTCCTTTAAATGGAGGGATCCGTGTGAGACTGATGCTCATCCTCCCTTCATACCTAACAGTCAATCTGCAGTCAACTCCCTCCACTTGAAGACCCTGAAGTCGATCACATTCTACGTGAATGTGCCGTTATCTCTCCAAAGCAAACAGAGATGTTCTGTGTTTGGTCTCTCCTGGCTGCTCTGAAGTGGGTGCGAGTGAGATCAGCAATGTCTGAGTCACAATGTGATGACGGTCGAGTGTTTGTTTGATCAGAACATTCAGTCCAATCGGATCAAACTGCACCCACACAGTCCTGATGAAGACCAGCAGCTTCTGACTGTTTTCTTCTTCATTTAGTCATGAATATTTAATTCTATAGAGAAATAACAGCTGTAACACCACATCCGTCCTTAGTCATCAATGAAGGCACGAAGGAAGTGAAGGAGGCACGAAG
>NW_022286399.1:0-1802 GCF_004355925.1 Anarrhichthys ocellatus | reverse complement strand
GAAGTGAGGGAGGCATGAAGGAAGTGAAGGAGACATGAAGGAAGTGAGGGAGGCATTGAAACACAAACAAGGCCTCGGCAGCCTCTGTTCCAATGGTAACATGTGAGCAGGATGTGAACGTCCAGAGTTCTTCTGTTTTATGAATTATAGACGAAACGTAAGCGTAACGTCTGAACCCGACCTCGTGAACGATGCGCTGGTTGACAGACAGCTCTGATGCAGCGGAGGAAGCTGGATTCTCTTGATACAGATCAAGGTCATGGAGTCCCTGAACTATAGCAGATCCGCTCTGATATCAAAGTCTTTCTCTTCACTTGACGTGTGAATTAGACTTTATGAGTGAAACTTAACGTTTTTGGAGTGAACTGAAGCAAACTGGGGCCAGAAAACTCAAGTCTCTGTAAAATCACCAACAGTTAGGTTCAGGCAACAAAACCACCAACAGTTAGGTTCAGGCAACAAAACCACCAACAGTTAGGTTCAGACAACAAAACCACCAACAGTTAGGTTTAGGCAACAAAACCACCAACAGTTAGGTTCAGACAACAAAACCACCAACAGTTAGGTTCAGACAACAAAACCACCAACAGTTAGGTTTAGGCAACAAAACCACCAACAGTTAGGTTCAGACAACAAAACCACCAACAGTTAGGTTTAGGCAACAAAACTACAGTTTAAACAATTGGAAGTTAACATTCTGACACATTTTAACATCCAGACAGTTGAAATCTGAGAATGTTTTTGGGCTGTAAATTGTCATCAGATGAACCGGTTTATTAAGGAGCCGATGTGTTCAGGTGTCCTCACCTGTCGGAGGATGAAGCTGGTGGAGGTGGTGCTGCCATCGGACCTCTTCAGCCGGCTGCGTCTGGAGTACGTCCCTCTGTTGGCCTGAAGAGGACGAAACACACACTAATAAACTGCTGCTGTTGTCGTTGTGTCCTCCCTCTACTACACTACCTCTAACCAGCATCTCAGCCCGGCCCCCTTCAGCTCGTTATGGGATATTTTACTGCTTCATTACACCAAAAATCCATAATGCAGTTCCTCTGCATGAGCGTTGCTATGGCGGCACCAACGCTCGCTGTGATTGACCCATTTTTCTTTTACTCGTACGTTTTGTTTTTAGCGCTTGAGGAACAAATGAGGTGACCCTTGACCTGAGAGGCAGGAGGAGGGCGGACTGTGATAAATGAGGCTTCACGTCCTCCTGTGACTCTGGAGAGCATCTGGAGTCTGAGTGATGCAAACAACACAAACACACTGCTGCTACTTGGAGCTGCATTTAGTTATGACATTCAGACGTTATTTAAATGTTCTGCTCATTATTTTCTGCACGATATGCATCCTCAAGTTCCAACATACTCGCTTTTCCGGAGCTTTCGACTGCATCACATGGTCTGCATCTGCAGGTTGAATTTGCTCAGTTGCCACAGAGACGCACATTCTAACTTGTTGCTGTCTCACTATCACGTTAGACGGTAAAACAAACAGCATATAATCACATTAGATAAACTGGGTCAACGTAATATTCAGAATTCATCAATCACTTAACTAAATGTTCCAGCTCTGCAATCATCACTTTTCATTATATTACTTATTATGCGTCTGACCCTCAGACCCTCCAGATATACCGGCGGTCTGAGACGTCCCTTTGTGTTTGTCTCTGCTGTATTTCGTAGCGCCGATCCTTGTCCCCCTTACGTGGGATATGAATCTTTTCTAAGTCACAACTACTGGATCTTGTGCAATTGGCACATTTATACTAGTGCAATAATCACATTTATACTAGTGCAATAATC
>NW_022286397.1:268-2900 GCF_004355925.1 Anarrhichthys ocellatus | reverse complement strand
TACCTTTATACAATACCTTTAGACAATACCTTTATACAATACCTTTAGACAATACCTTTCAGGGGTCTTCAACATTTTTCAGGCCAAGGACCCCCAAACTGATAGAGAGATGGAGCAGGGACCCCCGACTATACATATTGTATAAAATAGTGTTTTATATTAAATGGGCCTAGTACCATGTATAAACATACCTCTTTATTGTGCATTCAATACTAAGTTATTCAAATAATACACAGGTTCATATGTTCATGTTTTTATGTTACACATGTGCAAGGTACAGTGAGTAGGGTGGCCGTGCCACTGCCATTTATAAACATACCTTGTCAGCTGATACCAATGCCAACATCAACATTGTCTGTCAATTGCATGATAATCATGCATACAAGATATTCACACTGATTTTTTATTTTTTTTTATTTTTTATTTTATTTTAAACAATACCTTTAGACAATACCTTTTTATAATACCTTTATAGAATTCATTTCATAGAGTGCATAAACAAAAAAAACTGTTATTGTTTAATAGTTAGCTTTTTATACTTTACAGGAATATCTACTATTTATTACAAAAATATATAGATTTATATTTTTTCTTTAACCTCCAATAAGATGCTAAAAAAGAAAGAAAAGCTGGTGTTGTATTAGTTCTGTTAATCTCAGGTCAGTTGATAAAAATAACTGACACACACACATACTCTGGACCAATCCCTGCCTCGCTCACACGTGGACACGCCCCCTCATTATCATATAAACATTCTGATAGTTGGACATGTTGCTGACAGACAGCCTGCTTTGTTTAATGGACTCTATCTGTTCTATCGTTAACTAGAGACCACAGATGTTCCCGTTTCTGGCGCTCGGTGACGACAGCATTGCCAGATTTTTCAGACTTTCTGGCACTAAAGATCAAGTGATTAACGAGTTAATGAGATTAGTAGCTGCTCAGAGAGCAGCTGGACGCTGCTGCAAAGCTCTTTAGTTTGGTTGGATCGTGTGAGCAGATGCCTCAGTGACCTCCGGACAACTTTCATTCAAACAAGCACATCGTTTTCACTCACTTTGTTCCATCAAAGTAATCAGGAGGCCATGGGACAAGAGGAGAGCCACAATGAGGAGATGGAGCTGGCTCAGATTCAGGAGCTGTGCCTCGCCTTCATGAAGGAGTGTCCGAGCGGCGCCCTGTACCTGCACGAGTTCAAGAGGATCTTCGGGGTGGCGAGCAGCTCTGCAGAGGAGTCCGTCTACATCGAGACGGTATTCCACTCCTTTGACACGAATAAGGTGAGAAACACAGTCGATTGTCATCGTAGAATGTGTTGTGATGGCTTCTATTTACATCACCCTGCATCCCCATCCCTGTACCAGTAGGTCACCAAGGTCCTCTGACCAGGGTTTACTGGTTGTCCCTCCAGCTACAGCTACTGAAGCTGACTGTCTTTAAACACGGTGGAAGACTTTAAACTGGCCTTTGTGTCACCTGTGTGTTTTTATCTGTTTTATTGATTATTTTTAATTGTTTTTACTGTTTTATCTTATAAAAGGTGCTGTACTAAAGGAACTTTTTGTGCAACTCTGCATTATTTGCTTGCAGGACAACACACTGGATTTCCTCGAGTACGTAACGGCACTTCACCTGATCTTGAGGGGGAATCTGGAGGATCGGCTCAAGTGGTCCTTTAAGATGTACGACAAGGATGGGAACGGCAAGTTGGACAGGCAGGAGGTGAAGCGGATCATACGGGTGAGCGAGAGACGTTTTCATATCAACATTACTTTTCTTTTGAGGCCGGTCTGAACAAAGTGGAGCGGGATAGATTCAGCCGATGATGTGTGAAAGTGTGGACATGTTCAGGTTTCGTAACATAAATCCTCTCAAGGCAGATTATGTCGGTGGCCCAGTGGGGGGAGGCTCAGGGCAGAGGGTCACGACCTGCAGGTTCACAGGGCGTTAGAGGAGGAGCAGGTACTCTCTGAGGGTTATTCCTGAAGTGAACGTCTCTGCAGTGCTCTACTGTAAGCCTCTAAACCCAGAGACGTAAATTTAGTGCACTGTCCCGATGATCTGATTGTCTTGATTTTCTGAGATTAGGTAATATGTGTTACAGTAATCCAAAGGCAGAGTGATTTATTCCTTATTATGATTGTTATATACCGACAATATTAGTATTCTACATCTACAGAAGCCTCCAGAGAATTGAAGATACTGTGTGTGTCATTTCATTTAAGCTGAGAGTGTATTTTGTTATTAATTTAGACTCTATGATCAATGATCAATTTAGAGATTTTGGTCTATTTTTCTTCCATAACAGACAAGAGGAAAGAAAACATTTATTTTGCTACTTTGCGTCTGTAGATTTCTACTAAATTCACAAAAGTTACCATTACATAATGCCTCATTTACATATTTAAACATAACATTTCATAAAACTTGTAATACAATAAATACTCCTCTTAATGTGAGTGATGAAGTGGTGAAGTTTCATGGTGATATCTGTGAATTCATGTTGTGACTCTATTCACCTGTAGAGTCTTCTTAATGTGACTGATGAAGTGGTGAAGTTTGATGGTGATATCTATGAGTTCATGTATTCACCTGTAGAGTCTTCTTAATGTGAGTGATGAAGTGGTGAAGT
>NW_022286397.1:0-258 GCF_004355925.1 Anarrhichthys ocellatus | reverse complement strand
TCTTCTTAATGTGAGTGATGAAGTGGTGAAGTTTCATGGTGATATCTGTGAGTTCATGTTGTGACTCTATTCACCTGTAGAGTCTTCTTAATGTGAGTGATGAAGTGGTGAAGTTTCATGGTGATATCTGTGAGTTCATGTTGTGACCCTATTCACCTGTAGAGTCTTCTTAATGTGAGTGATGAAGTGGTGAAGTTTGATGGTGATATCATGAGTTCATGTTGTGACCCTATTCACCTGTAGAGTCTTCTTAATGTG
>NW_022286396.1:2829-2900 GCF_004355925.1 Anarrhichthys ocellatus | reverse complement strand
CACTCACTCTCACACACTCTCTCACACACACACACACACACACACACACTCTCTCACACACTCTCTCACAC
>NW_022286396.1:1902-2819 GCF_004355925.1 Anarrhichthys ocellatus | reverse complement strand
CACACACACTCTCTCACACACTCTCTCACACACACACACACACACACTCTCACTCACACACTCACTCACACACTTGAACTCACACTCTCACTAATTGGTAATTGATCAGTGATTGATTGTGTTCATGTTGTCAGTCTTCACTCAGACTCCGATCCTTCAGGCTCTGCAGCACGTTCAGGCCAGCTGTGACGAAGCACACAAGATGAGGTACACACACACACACACACACACGGGTGAATGACATCACACCCGGTGCTGATGACATCACTTCCTGCAGGTTCAGCGACCTGTTTGCTCTGGCGGAGGAGTACGAGGACTCTCAGTCGAAGCCTCCCAAGTCTCGGCGTAAAGCTCCCGCCTCCTCGCCTCGCTCCCGGAAAGGAGCAGCGCCTCCCACCAACGAGGAGGAGAGCGGCTCCAGCAGCGCCTCGGTACGTATACACGACCCACCCGGGTCCTGGTCTGACCCGGTCTGACGTGGCTTTGGGGTTAGATGACAACAACAGTGTGTTCTGTGTTTCAGGAGGAGGAGGACTCGAAGCCCAAAGCCCCCAAGAGGAAGAGGAAAGGCTCATCGGCCGTCGGCTCGGACAGCGACTGACGGACGCTCGGACCAATCAGACGCCGGACTGTCAGCGAACCCGAGAAAGCCCCGCCCCCTCCCGACAACACGCACTGACCGCCATGGGAGGGGCGGGGCATCGGACACCATGAGACTGATGCTGTTTCCACGGAGGAGACCGTGTGGCTTCTATGTGGCGCTTCTCCCCTGATGCACTTGGAGGAGGAAACCAGCAGACTGATTTTAACAACATGATGATGAAATACGATGAAGAAGATGAGTGTGGTGGTTTGTGGGTACTTCTGACCCCCCTTTTTGTATTTTCTCTTTTTTTGGAGGGGGGGGGGGGGGGGGG
>NW_022286396.1:0-1802 GCF_004355925.1 Anarrhichthys ocellatus | reverse complement strand
GATCTGGACTTCCTGCTGTTTTGAGCAGCTCCTTCCTGTCTGTCCCGCTGCAGTAAAATCTCCTCGTCTGTTCATCATTTGTTACATTTTATCAGTGTCTACGTGAAAAACATAAAAAAATCAAATGGAGTTTGGTTTGTTGATCAGTTTATTATCTTCATCATCATTATTATTAAAATATCATTATTATTATCATTATTATTATCTTTATTATTATCATTATTATTATTATCATTGTTATTATCTATATTATCGTCATTATTATCTTTATTATTATTATTATTATCTTTATTATCATCATTGTTATCTTTATTATTATCTTTATCATCATTATCTTTATTATTATTATCTTTATTATTATTTTTATTATTATATTTATTATCATTGTCTTATCATCTTTATTATTATTTTTATTATTATCTTTATTATTATTATTATCTTTATTATTATTATTATTTTTATTATTATATTTATTATCATTATCTTTATTATCATCACTATTTTTATTATTATCAATGTGGTAGAACTACACATATTGTAGCGTACTAGAATGGTAAAACTATTCACCAGTATTTCAATGATGTATTTTTGTGCTAACAAAGTATTTTTAAAGAGTACAAGTATGAGAACATTAATATGAATTATGAAAAGACGTTAAACATTAATGTTTCACTTTAAGATACTTTAAAATGTTCATGTTCTCGCATGAGGACCTAGGCCCCGTTCCTCGTACGTGGCTAACTGAGTTAGCCGGATACTTGTCAGGATAAGATGACGTAGATCAGGCTTTTCGGTTCCACGAAGCAAGTTTGGCAAAATCACCATGGCAACACATCCATAAGCTTGAAGCTGCTCCAGCGCAGGCTAACTGAAGGTAGCCGGATAAGCTGCCACTCCCCCGGAAAACATGGCAGCTCCTGTCACATACGGTAGTCTAATGCGCTTGCGCATATACCGGGGGTTATACGGGAGTTCCGGAAATGCATGTAAAGTGAGACACACGGTGATCCATTAAAGCAGCTGAGCAAACTAAGAAGCCTCTATTGCATTAATGTACAGCTCCCTTCCTCAGAGATCCACTGATGGAGGAGGATATTAGTTAGATTAGCGTTTTATAGGGAGAGAGTTCTTCCACATCGCCAAGATCCGTTATCACATCACGAAGACTTCCTATACGAGCGCTATCCATTCTGCCCACAAGGAATCATTTATTTACAGACCTTCTGGAGCATACATTGAACACCACACGCTGGATGCAGCCTTGAGCTGTTCTGCGAGTGGTACATTGTTGTACAGTGTCGGCGATGCGGAGAACATGGGGAAAGCCGCTGCATGCCGTGCTGTTGGTAAAGTTTATTAGGCGCTTAATAAACTTATGGATGTGTTCATTACATCACCATGGCACATATTGTACTGACTCAGCATTCTGAGTAATGTGTGTGTGTTAGTGTTTACTTGCTCCCATGTCCTCTTGATGGCTGCGTTGCATACATGAGGGTTAAAGCACTCATAATGATATGACAGTGTTATTAGTACACCAGCATATCATTACTGTAGAACATGATGAAGGTGGACTCATGATAAGAACAGAGAGAATCACACACTATTGATCTTCACTGCTTCAGTTGATTGAATGTCTGATGATGAATAATACACACACACACTGATCCGCCCACACACAGATTCACACACACATATTCAAACTAGTTCTATATGGTGATCTACACATACATGTATATACACATATATAGTACATGATACATGAGGGCATACAGTACATATATCCTCATATTAATGAGGAT
>NW_022286395.1:1191-2844 GCF_004355925.1 Anarrhichthys ocellatus | reverse complement strand
TAGAGAGAATGCAGCTTTAACACATGAAGCATCGGCTTCACTCGGCAGATCCAGATGTTGACGCATGCTGATCAGCTGTCAGTGGGCTTTAACAGCTGGAGAGACTTTTGATAAGTTTGTGTCTGTTCACATGATCACTGTACTTAATAGCAGTAACTAATAACACTAATAACTAATCACCACTGTAGAGGTGTTTCTCTCTGTAGTCTGTTAAACTGTGTCCTGTGTTCTGTTTATAAGCACAGGATCCATTTCTACCGGCGGAATGCGATGGTATTATTTATGAATTATTTGCGTCTGTACGTTTTGAAATTCAGATTATGACGTCATTATTAAATAACCCAGAATATGATTATTGTTTCTCTTAAATGATAAAACTCATCAAACACTCAGGAATGATGTAAAAAGTGTTCAGTCTCTCAGCTCTCTCTGACTTTAATTGTTTCCATAATAAAGTTATTGAGGGAAACATCAGATCATGAAAACACAAATCTTTCTAATAAATGAAGAAAGTTGTTTGTGGTCCTTTTGTTGTTCAGACTACAATGAACATTTATTTAAACCAGACGGTGAATCAGAAAACCAATCAAATATAAACTAGAGTTTATTCTGTGATCCGTCTTCACTCTGGTGTTAAACTCAGTCAGTCAGTCCGATCGGCTGCAGCGTCCAATCACATGACTGATGAACAGTGAGGGGGCGTGTCGGCCGTTAAAAGACTTCCTGGAAGTCTGTTCTCGTGGGTCCTCGCTCATGGCTCCTCCGAGGTCCCTCCTCCCTCCTCACTCCTCTCTCCTCAGAGCTACATTAGAGCTTTGGGACGGCCGTCAATATGGCCGCGCAGAAACAACTTCCGGTTCAAGCGAGGAGCGAGGAAACGACACTTAAGAGACTTGAGAAGTACCCCAAGAGGCAAACTGTCTTCTCTCCAGCTACAAGCCCAACAGCGCTGACAGAGAGGCAAAACCAATTTCAAGGCCAGGAAAATACCAAACTAACGTACAGGAAGCATAAACAGAATGTTGGTTTTGTTGAACCCGGCACACACAAGGATTCAATCTTATAATACGTAAAAGTTAAACATTTCATTGTTTTTGAAGTTTGTTTCACACTCGTTGAGGTAACAACCCTCCAATCAGTCTAGTGCTGCAATTAGCGCCAATCATCCATCAGCTCTGTGTGTGTTGAGCTCCACGATTTATCCAAACGAGACAAATTAAAACCAGCCACTCGTTCATCAAACCTCTAATCGACTTAATTGCTGCAAATAAAAGCAATTAACATCAGAGCCAGTCTGCTGCTGCGCTCAGCATATCAGCTGATCATACATTTGATTTTAATCTTTCAATTGAGCCTCTGAACCTCCAGTCTCTCTCTCTCGCTGTCTGTCTGTCTGTCTGTCTGTCTCTCTCTCTCTGTCTCTCTCTCTCTCTCTGTCTGTCTGTCTGTCTGTCTGTCTGTCTGTCTGTCTGTCTGTCTGTCTCTCTCTGTCTGTCTGTCTGTCTGTCTCTCTGTCTGCCTGTCTGTCTGTCTGTCTGTCTGTCTCTCTGTCTGTCTCTCTGTCTGTCTGTCTCTCTGTCTGCCTGTCTGTCTGTCTGTCTGTCTGTCTCTCTGTCTGTCTCTCTCTCTGTCTGTCTGTCTCTCTGTCTGTCT
>NW_022286394.1:0-2901 GCF_004355925.1 Anarrhichthys ocellatus | reverse complement strand
AAACCAAGTCTGTCTCTCAGTACTTTCTGTTTAAGGTATGAATCGTGAAAAAAATGTTTTCTAATGATTAAATGGTTTTTAAATAGCGAATTAAACTCAAAACAAGAGTTAATACAGCATTTTGTAAAGGACTATTTTCAGCTGCACATTAAGCGGAACAATTCACTTTACATACAAATCGGAGTATCTGGAATACCAACTCACAAACTGTGACATTAGACAACTCTGTCAGGTTTTTGTGGGTTATGAGAAAACATGTGATTCAACAAGCCATTCAGGTTTTATTATACCTTCTATTTCACTTACAGGTTCCTTAGAGTTGAGATACCTTTGACAAGGTGCATCACATTTTTATCACAAGCCAATCAGAGCAGACTGGGCTTTTTTTTGGTAGGAAGGTTCAAAGAGACAGGCACTAACACGGAGTGTTTCAGAGAGAGGGTGAATACAGGTTCAAACAGTATGAGAGAAAAAAGTTTTTGAACATTAAAACATTTTACATTTTACAAGTAGAAACCCCAAATACAACCATTAACCTAAGATTCAGCATAATATGTCACTTTCAAATTCAGGCACCGTGTATGACTCACTACAAAATGATATATATTTTCAATTGTGTGTTGTTTTAATTGACCATGTGACCATTTGAATTATGGGAAATCTGGCAGATTTTAAGTCATTATTGTGCCACAAATAAAACTTCCTTGCAGCTCCTTAGAATTTACATAAATATATTCTGTAATGGGACAAATTGTATCTTGTTTAATGTAATACTGACGGGGAAACCATTTAACAGGTTTTAAATTAAAACATTTTTTTAACGTATACGGGTAAAAAAACAATACACCATAAAATCCTTCATGAGCTGCAGCAGCAGATTCCCATACCAGAACTCAAAACAGCAATTGTCCCTGGTTGTTGAACTAATTATGAAATGATAATTGTACACCAGGTTGATTATATAGGCTACCATGTGTGTTTGCCTCTTTGTTAGTCTGTTTGCACTTCTTTTGGAAGTTTATGAGCAGAGAGAAACCTGATTTAGCTGCATGCTGCTGGAAGATGCGCACAGAATCCTGTTTTACTGTTTACGGTTCATTCGAGTCTCAACTATTTCAAATGTGGTTTAATATCACAAAGAGTTGGTTACACCATTTGGGGCAATGACTCTCTTTATACAAAAACACACTCAGTGACCCTGCAGCAGTAATACAGCCTGTAAGTGTACGTAGTTCTGATAATATGAAGTCGGTTACTCGTAGAACAGGAAGCATCGCCACCATCTCAACTAGTGGCGACACCCGCGGTTTTTGTTCAGCGGCCGTTTCTGCATAAAGGCTGTGTGACTCGCAGACTCCGGTTAAAACATTCTGTGACACGAGATTTGAGAGATGGCAGGTAAGAGATCACGCTCTAAATGCACTTTACAAGTGGCCATAACTTCGCTGTATGTTTGCGTCGATATGCGGGCGATCAGTCAGTCGACTCAAATCTATTTGAGCCGTATATACTGTAAGTGGTCTGCGCAATGAGGGGTTAGAAATAAGATATTTTACACTTCCTTTGATTAACAAAGTCTGTTAAAGGACAATCTGGATCATTCTGCATGTTTGTGTGTGCGCCACGTATTAGTTTCACTTTGCTGGTGCTCATGCCCGCCCTATTATGTTGATAAGTCCAAATACAACTGTGGCATGTTTTACATACATTCATAGCCCGCTCTATGTCGTTTCAAGAGTTTGTTCTGGCAAACTGTAAACGCGAGTTTATGGAGCTAAAATGTCCAAAGTACGCAGGTCAGCCCATAAAAGGGTCAGACGAAAAGTGAAATAGACTTTTACCATTCACATTCCGATCACTGATGGTCTAATAATTCACATATGATGTATCATTTTTACCAAAGCATATTTTAGTCTTCAGCATATCAAGTGAAGTAGGCCTAAGCCTTCTTCTTCTCCACACCGTGAGGAGGAAGGGCACAAACCACAGTCAATCTTCCACAACCGCAACATAATTACTCACAGTATACTATCGCAAAGTGTTGCATAACTATTTGAACACAAATGTAAATATTTAAAACACATAGATTTATGGTTACACTGTACAATAAGGTTATAAACATGAGCTTAAGTAATGCACAGGGATAATTTAATGCAGGATGTATCGTGAATTCCTCTAACTCACTATTAAGAAAGGACCAAGTCACTGTGAGTTTATATGATTCGTTAATATTTATTGGATCATCAGTGATTCCTAACTCACACTAACCTAATTCACATAAGTTGTACTTTGTTTATCAAAACATTAATATACACTCTGATGCCAGTATATTAGGTACACTTATCAGAAACAAATGCAGTTTAATACAACAGTCACGCAATCAATTCAACTTCATCGATGTTATAATGTTCAGTTTTTGTATAATTTTGAGAGGATGTATTTTGTGGTAGTGGTGAATTCTCTTACCTTATAATCAGATGTTTCTCTGTTGTGTTCACCCCATTTATATCAACGAGGATGTACTAAATAACATATATCCCTAAAGTCTTACTCATGTTAGTACCTCTGTTTAAATCTAAGCTTTTGAGTTGTGCGATTTCTTTTGCTTCATATCACCTCTTCTAGGTAAGGAGCTTGCCAAAGTGAGGAGTAAGTTTGTGGAAAATGCCAACAAAGAACTGATTAACCAGCTCCTGGACGACCTTTTAGAAGATGGTGTCTTGAATGAGGGCCAGAAAGACTCCGTACTTGAGGAGAACAGTACCACAGCAAACAAAGCACGCGGTCTCATTGACATGGTGAAGAGGAAAGGAGACGAAGCCAGCAGGAAGATGATCGCTCATCTTCAAAGCAGAGATCCTTCACTTCACTCTGAACTGGGTCTGTCCTCTGGTCAACCTG
>NW_022286393.1:0-2901 GCF_004355925.1 Anarrhichthys ocellatus | reverse complement strand
AAACCAAGTCTGTCTCTCAGTACTTTCTGTTTAAGGTATGAATCGTGAAAAAAATGTTTTCTAATGATTAAATGGTTTTTAAATAGCGAATTAAACTCAAAACAAGAGTTAATACAGCATTTTGTAAAGGACTATTTTCAGCTGCACATTAAGCGGAACAATTCACTTTACATACAAATCGGAGTATCTGGAATACCAACTCACAAACTGTGACATTAGACAACTCTGTCAGGTTTTTGTGGGTTATGAGAAAACATGTGATTCAACAAGCCATTCAGGTTTTATTATACCTTCTATTTCACTTACAGGTTCCTTAGAGTTGAGATACCTTTGACAAGGTGCATCACATTTTTATCACAAGCCAATCAGAGCAGACTGGGCTTTTTTTTGGTAGGAAGGTTCAAAGAGACAGGCACTAACACGGAGTGTTTCAGAGAGAGGGTGAATACAGGTTCAAACAGTATGAGAGAAAAAAGTGTTTTTGAACATTAAAAATTTTTACATTTTACAAGTAGAAACCCCAAATACAACCATTAACCTGAGATTCAGCATAATATGTCACTTTCAAATTCAGGCACCGTGTATGACTCACTACAAAATGATATATATTTTCAATTGTGTGTTGTTTTAATTGACCATGTGACCATTTGAATTATGGGAAATCTGACAGATTTTAAGTCATTATTGTGCCACAAATAAAACTTCCTTGCAGCTCCTTAGAATTTACATAAATATATTCTGTAATGGGACAAATTGTATCTTGTTTAATGTAATACTGACGGGGAAACCATTTAACAGGTTTTAAATTAAAACATTTTTTTAACGTATACGGGTAAAAAAACAATACACCATAAAATCCTTCATGAACTGCAGCAGCAGATTCCCATACCAGAACTCAAAACAGCAATTGTCCCTGGTTGTTGAACTAATTATTAAATGATAATTGTACACCAGGTTGATTATATAGGCTACTATGTGTGTTTGCCTCTTTGTTAGTCTGTTTGCACTTCTTTTGGAAGTTTATGAGCAGAGAAACCTGATTTAGCTGCATGCTGCTGGAAGATGCGCACAGAATCCTGTTTTACTGTTTACGGTTCATTCGAGTCTCAACTATTTCAAATGTGGTTTAATATCACAAAGAGTTGGTTACACCATTTGGGGCAATGACTCTCTTTATACAAAAACACACTCAGTGACCCTGCAGCAGTAATACAGCCTGTAAGTGTACGTAGTTCTGATAATATGAAGTCGGTTACTCGTAGAACAGGAAGCATCGCCACCATCTCAACTAGTGGCGACACCCGCGGTTTTTGTTCAGCGGCCGTTTCTGCATAAAGGCTGTGTGACTCGCAGACTCCGGTTAAAACATTCTGTGACACGAGATTTGAGAGATGGCAGGTAAGAGATCACGCTCTAAATGCACTTTACAAGTGGCCATAACTTCGCTGTATGTTTGCGTCGATATGCGGGCGATCAGTCAGTCGACTCAAATCTATTTGAGCCGTATATACTGTAAGTGGTCTGCGCAATGAGGGGTTAGAAATAAGATATTTTACACTTCCTTTGATTAACAAAGTCTGTTAAAGGACAATCTGGATCATTCTGCATGTTTGTGTGTGCGCCACGTATTAGTTTCACTTTGCTGGTGCTCATGCCCGCCCTATTATGTTGATAAGTCCAAATACAACTGTGGCATGTTTTACATACATTCATAGCCCGCTCTATGTCGTTTCAAGAGTTTGTTCTGGCAAACTGTAAACGCGAGTTTATGGAGCTAAAATGTCCAAAGTACGCAGGTCAGCCCATAAAAGGGTCAGACGAAAAGTGAAATAGACTTTTACCATTCACATTCCGATCACTGATGGTCTAATAATTCACATATGATGTATCATTTTTACCAAAGCATATTTTAGTCTTCAGCATATCAAGTGAAGTAGGCCTAAGCCTTCTTCTTCTCCACACCGTGAGGAGGAAGGGCACAAACCACAGTCAATCTTCCACAACCGCAACATAATTACTCACAGTATACTATCGCAAAGTGTTGCATAACTATTTGAACACAAATGTAAATATTTAAAACACATAGATTTATGGTTACACTGTACAACAAGGTTACAAACATGAGCTTAAGTAATGCACAGGGATAATTTAATGCAGGATGTATCGTGAATTCCTCTAACTCACTATTAAGAAAGGACCAAGTCACTGTGAGTTTATATGATTAGTTAATATTTATTGGATCATCAGTGATTCCTAACTCACATTAACCTAATTCACATAAGTTGTACTTTGTTTATCAAAACATTAATATACACTCGGATGCCAGTATATTAGGTACACTTATCAGAAACAAATGCAGTTTAATACAACAGTCACGCAATCAATTCAACTTCATCGATGTTATAATGTTCAGTTTTTGTATAATTTTGAGAGGATGTATTTTGTGGTAGTGGTGAATTCTCTTACCTTATAATCAGATGTTTCTCTGTTGTGTTCACCCCATTTATATCAACGAGGATGTACTAAATAACATATATCCCTAAAGTCTTACTCATGTTAGTACCTCTGTTTAAATCTAAGCTTTTGAGTTGTGCGATTTCTTTTGCTTCATATCACCTCTTCTAGGTAAGGAGCTTGCCAAAGTGAGGAGTAAGTTTGTGGAAAATGCCAACAAAGAACTGATTAACCAGCTCCTGGACGACCTTTTAGAAGATGGTGTCTTGAATGAGGGCCAGAAAGACTCCGTACTTGAGGAGAACAGTACCACAGCAAACAAAGCACGCGGTCTCATTGACATGGTGAAGAGGAAAGGAGACGAAGCCAGCAGGAAGATGATCGCTCATCTTCAAAGCAGAGATCCTTCACTTCACTCTGAACTGGGTCTGTCCTCTGGTCAACCTG
>NW_022286392.1:0-2901 GCF_004355925.1 Anarrhichthys ocellatus | reverse complement strand
CACACACACACACACACACACACACACTTGTCTTTGGGCCAGTAAGGCAGGCTTCGAAACAAAACTTGTGGCCAGTTCAGGGTACCAATCCCATTACTTGCCCCGTCCTCTGTTGCCCCCTCCCTCTGAAGAGAACAAAGGACAGAGACATGGAAAGGATCTAAACCCTCACTGAATCAGAGCGGGAGGAGGAAGAGGAGAGCTGGGAGATGAAGGGGGGAGGAGAAAGATGAGAGGAAGGGAGGGTGTCAGGGTGGGGCTGGTGTTGTAGAGGGAGAAATAACTCTGACAGGCAGCTAGATGGACTAAGCTCATTTAGATAAATCGACATCCCCAGCTGAGATAAAACCAGCGATGATTTGTACTGTATCTTCAGGGGATGAAAGCCGTTCTATTGGATTTCACAGGCCCCGGTGCAGAGCGTCTGCACGGGTCTCAGCGTGGAGCGACAGGCCGCTGGAGAGGGGAGGAAGGGCCGACTCCCGCTAGGAGACAAAAAGTTCCCATCATTACTAAGAGATGTCAAACGCAACACACAAGGAGGTGTGAGAGGTGACGCCAGAGTGGTTCTGTCTCTTCCTCTTTCTGGTGTTGAGGGTCCAACATCCAGCCATGTTTATGTCTCAGGTAAAAATAAGGACTTAACTAATTACAGCTGGTAACTTAAGTTTGCCAACATGCATCTTATTCTTATAAAATGTGACGGTTCCCACTATGGTTCATAATAACTCTCCACCTCAGCTGTAGAGATCCAGGAAACTCGGACATAACAGCGTAAATCTCCTTAAAGCTTTCCACGTAAACTTACATATGGTTTCAAATCTTACATTCTGTTTGCACCATAAAACACTTATGACCAAAGAAGTGACAATCAAAGTTAAAGTCTGGAATTAAATATCATTAGCTATTTATTAAAAGAGTTAACTGTTTAGCATTTATCAGAGATGTCCCTTTTTTATTTCTTTGATTCCTCTTCCTTGTCCAAACCTGGCGCCTCCATTACCCACAATGCAACTTGACAGGTTTAGTTAGTAGTTGAGTATGTAGCCTTGAGACCCTTTGCCTCAAGCAGTGATGAGCAGCGCTTCCTAACAACACATCTCCCCACAGAAGGCTTCATACAGCTTTGTTTCAACGTGTCCTCACAACGGTTCATATATCTGATGGAAAGTTACTCTTCATTTTTAATGTGTTTTCCTTCAACAGTTGAGCAACACGGGTCAATCTCCACTCGTTACATGAATGCAGTCTTTTTGAAATAAACTTTGGTTTTCACAGGAAACTCAGAAGAGGCTTAAAGGAGCTGCAGACGTGCCGTTACTGAAGCATGAAAGTTACGAAACAAAAACATCAACACTGACTTCTCGTTCCTCACGGGGATCGATCAGCGGCCTGCTGGCTGAAACATCGTTGTTTGTTGGAATTCGTGACATTTCATTTTGTTAACGGAGCCCCGTCTGCTTCAGTTATAATCAATTTAATAATAATAATCTAAACTTTTCACAGCCTTTAAAATGTACATGAATCATTTTAAGTGCTTTTCTACGAGTCCCAAAAGAAAGTAAACATGGAAGGAAGCTCCCAAGTTAGCTATTGTTTCTTAAATTAAAAAATAATAGGTCATCCCTAAACTCTATAATCTAATATGTTGGTGCAGTCTTCATCAAACACCAGCAGCTGCAAAGAGAAACAACACACAGATGTAATTAGCAGTGACTTAGTCTTCATCTAGGATTTGTTATTCATGAGCTAATAAAATAGTGTTTGTCTGTGGATGAAAACAATTCTTTGTGTAGATTACAGATAATAAAACATGGAAGTATAAGTGCAATTTTACAAAGTCAGGCCCAAACTGAGTAAAGTAAATATAAATAAAAGGCAGATTAGTTGTTGATTTAGAAAACAGTTTTTAGAGTACCGGTATGATTTCCTAGCACATTAAATAAAAGGAAAATAAATCAGACTGTTGACAATCAGATGTTTTGTCTTCATTCAACCTCATCACACACTGTGAAAGGTTCCTCTGGGTCTATTTGGTGTTGATGGCAGCAGTGCTGTGCTCATTAATAACAGAGGCAGCGTGATCGTTGTCCACATTAAAAACCTCTACATCTAGATTTAGATCTCCTCCTCCCCACCTCTCCGTAGCCTCAGGTAAAGAGCTCCGGCTCTGAAAAATTAAAGAGTCTGTAAAGCCCTCCCCGCAAATTAAAAAGTAATTAATGTCTCTACCTTCAACGTACAGTGCCGACCTCGCTCCAACCTCACTGAAAATATGGGTCCCTTCACAATCCTGCATTTAAGTAGAGGTCTGGAAACTAAAGAAGAAAAAATCAACTCCATTGCATTAGAGCAATTAGACCATCTTGGCCTAAATAATAAACTTAAGAAAGCCCACAGTCTGTGTTCGATATTTCATCTTTTATTCAGGTACTGGGAGTGCTTCTATAGTGAACACACTTTCTCCACAGCATGGCTCTGTAATGCAGGTATTTTTCTTGGGAGGCTTTTAGGGGGGCAGTTAGGTAAAAGCCATTGGACCGGGCCTCCTCTGCCTCATTCCTGGGGCTGAATAATGAATCTTTTACCTGCGTCCTGCGCAAACGTTTCCGGAGCCAAATGGGAAGGAGAGTTAATATTAAAGGTCAGTTTCTCTCGGCAGCAGACTGAAATAAACCAGTACTGCATCGTCAAATAAACCCTGGTTATTGATTGTATGATTTACGTTTGTGTTGGTAAGGGTTCAGTTTTCCCCCCCCCAGTTTTTCAAGGAAATGGTGTCGGAGCGGAGCCAGACCTAAATAATTGGGGTTCAGCCAGGCGGCAACCTCCAGTTCTGTAGAGTGAAGCCAAAGCTTCATGTGTTAAAGCTGCATTCTCTCTGCTGTCCACCAGGGGGCG
>NW_022286391.1:0-2902 GCF_004355925.1 Anarrhichthys ocellatus | reverse complement strand
TATCCAAAACACACAAAGACATCCTTGTGAACTAAATCCAATCCTTTCTTTTCAGCTCCCTTTAAAGGCTGGTATGTGACGAAAGACACCGAATCGCTTTTGAGGTAACTGAAGGAAAGCGTGTTAATTGCTGAGGCTGTTTTGGTACTGAAGGCTGAAAAGACGTGTTGATAGAACCCGTACCTGTTGATTAACAGAACTGTGGGGTACATACTGTATATAAGCGTTCTACACTTTTGTGTCATTGGATTGAAGGGCAAATTGTGATATCACGAACTTCAAAGAGACGACAGAGACATTCAGCTGTCAGGTGGATTTCAACTGAGAACAGGCAACAGAGACAGACAAAGCGATCGAGGAAAGGGAGCAAGGTAACAAGAGGACACGGACGGCGAGAGGGAACAAAGAGAAACGAGATGTTCGGAACATTCAGCCAACTTTCACGTAACGTCTTCCAGGATGGGCAGAGTGAAAGAGCATGAAGGAGAGGAAGAAAGGCTGCTTTTGTCCCACACATCAGCCGTCCAGGTGTGGATGAAAGAAAGGAGGGACACTGGAGCTGTGTGGTCAGACGGTGAATGGAGCTCCTCGGGGAACGTCTCACAAACACATGTCTCTCTCACGTTTATCAAAGTCAAATCTGAGTCATTCAATCCTCTGATGAGCTGCCAATGAGCCCATGAGCAAGGCGACCATTGTGTCGGTGTGAAAGGACTTGAGATCTGACCCTGGTCTGGACGCACACTGCACTGCACTAGCAGGACCTGAAAATAACCATGGTGGTGGTTGTTTTTTTGTTGCTCAGAAGGTTCAGTTACAAGCTTTTGTAACGATTGTAACTGAATCTCATGGAGTTCTGTGATTAGATTAGATTATTTATAAAACTTAAAATATTCTTTAGAGAGAATGCATTCCATATTTTCATTCCACAAGGCATCAGGTAATGGCTCTTTATTGTGTTTTATATTTAAGATGAAATACAAACTTCAACAACCTCAAAAGTAACTAATATTCTCTTTATTGTTCTGTAGTTTTCTATCTTACTTGTTGAACATCATATCTGTGTTGTTGTTGGTTTATTGTGACGTTGCTCCAGACAGGAAGGTCATGTTGTCTGGGATGAAAAACAATACATTTGATGCATCTGTGTGCATTTCCTGACTAACTATAAGCACTAACAGATCAACGATTATCATTTAGTCACAGCTGCTGTTTATCTTTTCATTCTTTGTAAACTGTCCTCTTGCTCCCTTTCAGACGGTCCCTTGAATATCTTCCTGCTTGTAGATGATTTCCTCCTTTATGTTGGATGCTGGCGTGTCTTAGAGGAAAGTTTATTATTCAGCATCCGTCTTCAGAGACAGACGGAGAAGTTTAGATGCTCAGCCAATCAGAGCTTTGATTACATTTTTCAGGAACAAAAATCTGCAATTTGGCTAATTCACTGAGAAGATTTTCAGAGGAAACTGCTTGAGATTCTTTTCAAAAAGAGTCTTTGATTGGGAAGATTTCCTCTCTCATCATCACCTCCTGGTAGATTAACACACACACTCTGCAGCCCTCCATTATGTGGCTTTCAAATGGAAGTTAACAGGCTCACAGGTCCGTGCTGAATTGTAATGATGCTTTAGCGAACACTGTCACACTTTACCCTGCTCTCTCTCTCTGCCATATCAAGTGATTTAACACTCGACTTCACTCCCTCTCTTAAATGAAGCCACAGTATATTCACTTTACGTGACTCTACTCTTACTTCTGTGACAAACAAAAAGTAGATTTCACCCTCGTCATCTTTTTAAATCGACTTCATTCTAGCTCTCGTGTTTCAAACTGCCGCTTGGTGAGCACCTTAAGGTAGGAGCTGACAAAACAGTAAGGTATCCTTAGATCTGTGGAATAGTTTGACAATGTGTGTGTCAGCATGCTAAAGAGAGCGCATGAATACGACCAAAACTTGGACCCACTCAAAACATGGCTCCATAGCACTACACGTGGTAAAAAAATAAAAAGTTCCTTTAAAAAAAGAACAAAAAAGGCAACAAAAAAACCCTGAGGCTTTGTTTTGAGACGTTCATCTTCGGTTGCCTCCTGAGTCTGACAGTTCTGTGTTGAAAATGTTTCTCCACGATGTTC
The DNA here is from genome assembly GCF_004355925.1 of Anarrhichthys ocellatus. Lineage (NCBI taxonomy): Eukaryota > Metazoa > Chordata > Actinopteri > Perciformes > Anarhichadidae > Anarrhichthys > Anarrhichthys ocellatus. The sequence goes on along the minus strand of NW_022286391.1, from coordinate 769 downwards.
GGGTTGTTTTGTAGCAGCATAAAAACACAGGATGTCTCAGGATTTGAGTAAGTTAAACATCAACAAGGCTTCGTGTCTCTCTTCCAGAGTAAAAGATAAAAGTTGGAGCATCTTGCTTGAAAAAGTCTGATGCTTTTGATGTGTGTTCATAAAATGGATATAACAGGAGCGGCGCTGAGGCTGCTCTTAATGTGCCGTTGATTATTTATAGGCATCTAAAGACTTAATATATTTTTACACTTACCATGCGAGCAGCTTACAGCCTTAATTTCCCTTTAGACTGCTGTGATCCAATGTCCCTCGTAACTGTGTAAAATATTGATGACGCAACAATGTTTTTTAGTCATCATTGTGTCATCATGACTGTGATTTGTCACCTGCATCAGTGATCAGCAGGACCAACAGCAGCATGTATAATACTTTAAGTGTCTCCTAACTTACCAATGAACTATTAATGGAGCGAGTTAAAAACCCAACACTACAAAAACAAGGCCGCAGTAAAGGTTTACACCCCCCCCCCCCCTTCAATCCCCGAGAAGGTACTCATGAAGATATAACGACTACTGTCATCAACAGCACAAGAGCATCACCTTCATTCTCTGAAGGTAATTCTAATCAATCAGTTTTTGTAGTGTGGGATTCCTCTTCAGTTTAATCTAGTAACGACATTCCCCTGTGGAGAAGTTAACACTGTAGAAAACATGATGACTTCTCCACCCACCCACACACACACACACACACACACACACACACACACACACACACACAC
>NW_022286390.1:2221-2902 GCF_004355925.1 Anarrhichthys ocellatus | reverse complement strand
CAGGGGATGCTTTAGGGCGGGGCTACACAGTGATTGACAGGTCTCTAGCAGAGACGTATACGGCGTCTCTACGTCACTCCTCCTCAGTCCAGATACGGTCACTTCCTTTTGTAAAAAAATGTTGCTTGACTGCATTATCTTATACCTTTAAACACATTTTATGATCCTTTTTTTACTACCAGAATTATTGTTGTTGTGCTCTCCACAAGAGAACTTTATAAACTCTGCTCAACAGAGAGTTAAAAAAAACTTTGTATTCAAGTGCTTCTAACAGCAGAGAAGTATCAATAATGACATGAAGTTAAGTAGAAATAAAAAAAGATGATTCGACCTGTGAACGAACACGTAGAGAGAATCTGAATATAAAGAAGTGTAAACAGTGCTGGTAGAAAATGTCCTCCGGGGAGCTCTCTCTGTCTCTGTCTCTCTCTCTGTCTCTCTCTGTCTCTCTCTCTCTCTCTGTCTCTCTCTGTCTCTCTCTCTCTCTCTGTCTCTCTCTGTCTGTCTCTCTCTCTGTCTCTCTCTGTCTCTGTCTCTCTCTCTCTCTCTCTCTGTCTCTCTCTGTCTCTCTCTCTCTCTCTGTCTCTCTCTGTCTGTCTCTCTGTCTGTCTGTCTGTCTCTCTCTCTCTCTCTGTCTCTCTCTGTCTGTCTCTCTGTCTGTCTGTCTGTCTCTCTCTGTCT
>NW_022286389.1:0-2903 GCF_004355925.1 Anarrhichthys ocellatus | reverse complement strand
GAGGTTAAAGGACAGATCAGAGTTTAAGTCTCATTAAAAGTACTTCTATATACTGAAGCGTCACATGAAGTTATCAAAAACAAACCTGCAGACGACATGATTTAGGATTTAGATCTTTTACAGCGGATACTTCAGTCAGAATGAAGTCTCTTTAGACGTGAGACACACTTCCTTTAACTTGACACAGTTCTGATGATCAACGGAAAGTTTCACTTCTTCTAAAGCTGAGATAAGCTGACAAAGTGAAAAGTTCTGTAGTTTGATAGTCATTACTCAGGGGACGTCGAGGGGTCCAACCTCTGGGTGTGGGTCGGGGGGGGGGGGTTCAACCTCTGGGTGTGTGGATCGGGTGGGTGGTTCAACCTCTGGGTGTGTGGATCAGGGGACGTTGTCGGGTGTCCAGGGCCCCTGGATATGTTGGCTCTGCAGGAGCCTCTGCAGCTCCTTGAACTGCTCCACCGTCTGGTCCTTCACGTCAGGGTTTGAGATCTGCAGCCGGATGCTGTCTGTGGACCAACTGAGTTCTCCAGAGAACATCTCTGTCAGGATCCGAGCCACGACGGGAACAACCTGAGGACAACCAGAACCAGGTTTAAAAACCACAGAAAACAAACTGAGTGAAGGATTTAAATGGTGACGGAGGATGAGGAAGAGCGCCCCCAGTGGACAAGTGTTGACGAACAGACCTGGACGATGATGAGCTTCTTCTCTTTGGGTTTCTTGTCGGGCCAGTCCTCCCCGAAACAGAAATAGATCTCGAAGGGTGGAGGGTTCTGAGTTTCCCCTCTATGGAACAGGATCAGCCCTGCGGACCGACACACGTTGATGTAAATGTGTAAATGAGACAGAGTTCGCCAACACCTCAGTGATTCAGTACCTTGCAGGAAGTCGTTGAGGCTGAACACCTTGATCTTCTTCTCCCGCTCCAGGGGGTTCGGTGGACCGTGCTCGGGCATGCCGGGTCCGGACCAGAACACTTTGCACTGACAGAGGCGGACGGCATAGATGTCTTGCTCCCAGATCTCCAGGATCAGCCCGCGGTCCATGACGTCCAGCAGGGCGTCAGTGTAGAACCTCTGCTTCTGGTTCTGAACCTCAGACGTCCCGGGGAACAGGACCTGCTGCAGGGTGACGGGTCCAAACAGGTCCACCTGCTCCGGAGTCGGCTCCAGGTGTCCGTAGTAAATCCGGCAGCCCTGAGGGTTACTGACGGTCAGAGAGCCGGTCGACCGGCCTCGATACTGGAACCTCAGGTCAAGATCTGTTACTATGGACAGAGAGTATATCTGTTACATCTGTTCCTTCAACAACAACAACCAATGCCCTTTTAAATAAGGACGCCACGTTCTTAGTTAATGATACACGCTACTACTCAGCTTTCTTGGTAATACTCGGTGTTGAATAAACTTTTGTGATGTTCGGGGTTGAACCACAGAACCTGTTCCTCACCACACCTTCTCCACTGTGAGCCAACAGGTGGGCGTATCGTCCGGGTGAAACAGCACACCAGACTTCATCCTCCTTTAATCCTCTAGATCAGACTTAGTGGAGCTTTAGAGTTTTAACATTCATGAGTCATTCTCTTTGTTTTCCTCCCTGCAGAATAGAGGTTCAACTGTACTAGTTCACCTGAGATCAGGACCTTCTGGGATCCGGTGTTCAAGAGCTCCTGGTCGAAGACCACCAGAGACGCATCCTCTACCAGTTGCCTGAACCCTGAAGTTTCCCCCCCTGCTGCCAGTCTTTGTGCTAAGCTAAGCTAAAGCTAATGTTTTTATTGCCTCGACAAGAACCAAACAGGTGCTACTCACGTGGGACGCTGCTCAGCAGGTCGTACTTGCAAGGTTGCTGGTTCTGGACGTCCCCCATACTGCTGGCCTCCATCGGTGCCGGCTCGGGGGGAGCGGATGCTGCCGGCGGGGGGGGCAGAGAGTTCAGGTCCTGGAGTCCGTTGGAGAGTCCTGCGGCGTGGACGAAGCTCCCCTGAACCACCATCGGACCCTGAGCCCGGAGGTCGGAGGTCATGGGGATCATGTGTTCAAACACCGCCTCAGAATGCGCTGGGAAGGAGCCAAAGGAGGGGGGGGCACCGACGATCCTGGGGTCTGATGAGGCATGACATCATCACATTACATCATCACGAGAGGAAACGCTGAAACATGAGACTTCAGTGAAAAGATTCAAAAGGAAGGAAGAAAGAAGAACAACAAGGAAGGAAGAACAACAACAAACAAGGGAAGAAGAACAACAACAACAACAAACAAGGAAGAAAAGAAAGATATAAATATAAACCCGACAACAGAAACAGCTGATTAGCTGTGTGGGTTAAATATTCGCTACATCAGGTCTGGAGTCTCTGAACTCTCTTGTTCTATGAAGAACCCGAGGAACCCGAGACTCAAGGCCTTCGGGTTCCTCACAGATCCAGTTTGGTTTAAACGTGGTACTTACTGATGGTGAGGTCCATCAGGTTGGGCATCTGAGAATAGAAACACATTGTCGTCAGTCAGCTGATTAAAGTGTTTAAGAGAATTATTTTATTAACGTGTCGTCTTCCTCACCTCCTCGTCATCGTCGTCGGCTCCATCTGAGGAAGGAAGCAGATCGATGAGATGAAGATAAAGATGATGATGATGATGATGATATCATCGACCCCCTCACCTGTGTTCCCGCTCTGCTCACAGACCTCGTAGATCTTGTAGGGTTGAACCGGAGTCTCTTTGGTGCCGTCGTACTTCAGCTGAAACTCTCGGCTCTTGTTCAGAGCGCAGCGGAGGTTCGCCTTCCACTTGGCCGGCTCAGGTTCATCCACGCCCTCCTGGTATTTACCCGTCTCCAGGGCCCACGCCTGCAAGACACAGAGCAGGGCTAACACACAGCCAGCACAACAAACAGCTGATACA
>NW_022286388.1:0-2903 GCF_004355925.1 Anarrhichthys ocellatus | reverse complement strand
ACACACACACACATTTTGGCTAACCCATCATTATCATACACATTGGGCAGAGTTGACCTATTTACCATGTACATAAAGTATATTTACATTGTCTTTTGAGAGGAGAGGCGATGACAGATAAAGACACACCCACTTTTTTCCCCCTCAAGGGTCCAATTATTTCCCAGTCATCAAGGGCAACAGCGGCCTGTGATGGTAACCGCCCTGACGACTACAGTAGAGACTCTCACACACACGAGCAACAACTGACTGGCAGCGTTCCATCACGATTACAATTATATCTTCGACGAAAAAAAACGGTTATTTTGGCGAAGGAGAACAAATGGGAACCAAAACAGATGACGACGAGAGGAGGAGGAAACAGGAAAGAGAGGAGGAATGGGAAGCGAAGAAGGAGTGGGAGATGCCAGACAATGAGCGCCTTAAAGAAAACCCCCCAAAAAATACAGGAAGTGCGGAGCAAAGAAGGAGGGAGGAGAGGAGGAAGAAAGGAGAGGTGGAAGGTGACGAGATCACAGTGTGGCTGACTGGAAAGATAAGGAGCTGCAGGGAGAGGTGTGGCTGCCTGACGGCAATGGGAAACGAGAACATCACAGTCGGTGTGTTCACGTGTCGCTTACGACACATGTTGCGTTACAGGTCCTGTGTTTTCTCCAAGCGGCTTTAGGAAAGGGAGGAAACGGAGCTTGGAGAGACTACACTTGTGGCCATTTAATTAATAGAGAGGACAGCAGAGAGTAGACTGGAGACAAAGAAGCCAATTAGAAATTAATCCTGAAATTCTGTCACGTTGAGAGATTGTGTGAATAAGAGCATACAGGGCAGGGAGATAGTTATTGTTTGTGGACTCAAATCCAAAATAGTGTTTTCTACAAAAATTCAATTCACTTACTTGCAAAAGAAATGATGTGCTCAAACTACCCCATTTCACTGAATGCTTGGTAATACTCGTAGTTCATAGATACTCCCTGGATTGAATCATACTTTTTGGTATCTCAAACAAAACCCAGTCCCAGTCTTGGGACTGCCCCTGAACTTTCAAAATGCTCACAACAGGAACAGAGAGGGATCCGGTGGAAGCCTCTGAACACCACGTACATATAAAGTTAAAGGGGAAGCGCCGCAGCAGACGGCGAAACTTGTGAAACGCGTGGTGCTGCTTTCTCACCCGTATTCGTGTGGTATCCTGATGACTGACGATTTCACCTCGTGGCCGCCGTGGAGGTCGTGGGCGAGCTCAGAGCGGGGCTCCGTTTTGATTTGCTTGTGCAGGTTGTGGGCGTCGCCGCAGTGAGCTGGGTGGATACAAATTGCTGGTCAGTATGGCACAGTCGTGATGTATTCACATTAACATGCTGTTAGTATTTCATACATCAAGTTAAATTCAATTCTGCACGGTCACAGGTCAGAATTTTTTTGTTCTTTTTACTTTTTTTGTCTCTTAGAAATAAAATTATAAAATGAATGAATACAAAATTAAAATATATTTATCCATGGTAACAGGACAATTAGTTTTGCTGTTATGCCTCTAGAGGAGGACATTACATTATTAACATGTATCGGTCAGTTTTGTGTGTATCAAATACAGGAGATTCAGAGAGGGTGACCTCTGTGACTGGCAGTGACCCCCGTCTGACCACAGAAAACGGAACACCTCTGAGAAACAAGAATTTGCTGAAACTGCTATTCTAAAAACAGAGGAAATGAAAAGCACTTCCCCATTTTCAGAAAATAATATGTTCATTTAAGGAGGAAGGTTTTTTTCTCATGAAAACTGGAAAAAAAACAATACTTTGTCTGATAAGCCAGCACTTGTACAGTGATGTCTAATTGTTATGCTTCTCAAAGTGTCTTATTATTTTTAAGTAGTTGTTCTGATACGGCCGCTTTTTGTAAATTACTGACTATTGTTTGTTTTATTTGGCATTTTCTAAAACACTTGCACAACACATATAGTGTGCAATGTTAGTTAATGTCATATCAACAGAATTGATTATTTTATTGCAATACATATTACTAATTAATTGCAATAAAAGTGTAGAAAAAAAATAATTATAATTGAAACAAATAGAAATAAAAAATGATGTGAATAAAATAATAAATGAGGCTTCACCTGTCTTGTGCTCCCTGCTCCGATGATGGCCGTCGTCACTGGGGATGGGTGGGCTCACCATTATCGACTGGTGCAAGTGGAGAGGCGAGGGGTAGAGGACAGACAGGGGCACCATGACCGGAGACATCATGACCCCCGACCCAGAGCCGAGCATGGGGCCCACCATGGCGGAGTAGGGGAGTGAGGGCGTGGGTGGCAGGAGAGCGTGCGAGGGCGAGCAGCGCAGCTGGGCGTGCGGGGTGGAGCAGCGGGGGGAGGCGCGGCTCGCCGCGCTGTAGGGGGAGGGCGGGGAGCTGCGCGAGGAGGCCGGGGAGGAGGAGGCGGAGGAGCAGGGCGGGGAGGAGGACGAGGATGTGGAGGAGGAGCGCTTGCTGACCGACAGGTCCACGGGCTCCAGCTGGGTGTGCGTGGCGTTGCTGGGCGTGTGGGGCTGGGCGAAGGCGGGCATGTGCGTGGGGTGGTAGATGTGGGAGGGGTGGGAGAAGATCACTCCGTATGGCTCCGTGGTTTTCATTAACGAAGAGTAGAATGACTGTGAGAGAGAGAGAGAGAGACAGAGAGAGAGAGAGAGAGAGAGAGAGAGAGAGAGAGGATGCAGAAGAAGGAAGCGGTGAAGGGGGACAAAAGAGCAGTTTAAAATTTCCGTTCTGCACTGAAGAACACGGAAAACATGTTTCTGCCGCACAAACATATACGGCCAGCCAGAAAGTCGAAACCCAGCTCTGTTTGCAGATACCTGTTATGTCTCAGAGTACAATGTGTGTGTGTGTGTGTGTGTGTGTGTGTGTGT
>NW_022286387.1:0-2903 GCF_004355925.1 Anarrhichthys ocellatus | reverse complement strand
ACACACACACACACACACACACACACACACACATTGTACTCTGAGACATAACAGGTATCTGCAAACAGAGCTGGGTTTCGACTTTCTGGCTGGCCGTATATGTTTGTGCGGCAGAAACATGTTTTCCGTGTTCTTCAGTGCAGAACGGAAATTTTAAACTGCTCTTTTGTCCCCCTTCACCGCTTCCTTCTTCTGCATCCTCTCTCTCTCTCTCTCTCTCTCTCTCTCTCTCTCTGTCTCTCTCTCTCTCTCTCACAGTCATTCTACTCTTCGTTAATGAAAACCACGGAGCCATACGGAGTGATCTTCTCCCACCCCTCCCACATCTACCACCCCACGCACATGCCCGCCTTCGCCCAGCCCCACACGCCCAGCAACGCCACGCACACCCAGCTGGAGCCCGTGGACCTGTCGGTCAGCAAGCGCTCCTCCTCCACATCCTCGTCCTCCTCCCCGCCCTGCTCCTCCGCCTCCTCCTCCCCGGCCTCCTCGCGCAGCTCCCCGCCCTCCCCCTACAGCGCGGCGAGCCGCGCCTCCCCCCGCTGCTCCACCCCGCACGCCCAGCTGCGCTGCTCGCCCTCGCACGCTCTCCTGCCACCCACGCCCTCACTCCCCTACTCCGCCATGGTGGGCCCCATGCTCGGCTCTGGGTCGGGGGTCATGATGTCTCCGGTCATGGTGCCCCTGTCTGTCCTCTACCCCTCGCCTCTCCACTTGCACCAGTCGATAATGGTGAGCCCACCCATCCCCAGTGACGACGGCCATCATCGGAGCAGGGAGCACAAGACAGGTGAAGCCTCATTTATTATTTTATTCACATCATTTTTTATTTCTATTTGTTTCAATTATAATTATTTTTTTTCTACACTTTTATTGCAATTAATTAGTAATATGTATTGCAATAAAATAATCAATTCTGTTGATATGACATTAACTAACATTGCACACTATATGTGTTGTGCAAGTGTTTTAGAAAATGCCAAATAAAACAAACAATAGTCAGTAATTTACAAAAAGCGGCCGTATCAGAACAACTACTTAAAAATAATAAGACACTTTGAGAAGCATAACAATTAGACATCACTGTACAAGTGCTGGCTTATCAGACAAAGTATTGTTTTTTTTCCAGTTTTCATGAGAAAAAAACCTTCCTCCTTAAATGAACATATTATTTTCTGAAAATGGGGAAGTGCTTTTCATTTCCTCTGTTTTTAGAATAGCAGTTTCAGCAAATTCTTGTTTCTCAGAGGTGTTCCGTTTTCTGTGGTCAGACGGGGGTCACTGCCAGTCACAGAGGTCACCCTCTCTGAATCTCCTGTATTTGATACACACAAAACTGACCGATACATGTTAATAATGTAATGTCCTCCTCTAGAGGCATAACAGCAAAACTAATTGTCCTGTTACCATGGATAAATATATTTTAATTTTGTATTCATTCATTTTATAATTTTATTTCTAAGAGACAAAAAAAGTAAAAAGAACAAAAAAATTCTGACCTGTGACCGTGCAGAATTGAATTTAACTTGATGTATGAAATACTAACAGCATGTTAATGTGAATACATCACGACTGTGCCATACTGACCAGCAATTTGTATCCACCCAGCTCACTGCGGCGACGCCCACAACCTGCACAAGCAAATCAAAACGGAGCCCCGCTCTGAGCTCGCCCACGACCTCCACGGCGGCCACGAGGTGAAATCGTCAGTCATCAGGATACCACACGAATACGGGTGAGAAAGCAGCACCACGCGTTTCACAAGTTTCGCCGTCTGCTGCGGCGCTTCCCCTTTAACTTTATATGTACGTGGTGTTCAGAGGCTTCCACCGGATCCCTCTCTGTTCCTGTTGTGAGCATTTTGAAAGTTCAGGGGCAGTCCCAAGACTGGGACTGGGTTTTGTTTGAGATACCAAAAAGTATGATTCAATCCAGGGAGTATCTATGAACTACGAGTATTACCAAGCATTCAGTGAAATGGGGTAGTTTGAGCACATCATTTCTTTTGCAAGTAAGTGAATTGAATTTTTGTAGAAAACACTATTTTGGATTTGAGTCCACAAACAATAACTATCTCCCTGCCCTGTATGCTCTTATTCACACAATCTCTCAACGTGACAGAATTTCAGGATTAATTTCTAATTGGCTTCTTTGTCTCCAGTCTACTCTCTGCTGTCCTCTCTATTAATTAAATGGCCACAAGTGTAGTCTCTCCAAGCTCCGTTTCCTCCCTTTCCTAAAGCCGCTTGGAGAAAACACAGGACCTGTAACGCAACATGTGTCGTAAGCGACACGTGAACACACCGACTGTGATGTTCTCGTTTCCCATTGCCGTCAGGCAGCCACACCTCTCCCTGCAGCTCCTTATCTTTCCAGTCAGCCACACTGTGATCTCGTCACCTTCCACCTCTCCTTTCTTCCTCCTCTCCTCCCTCCTTCTTTGCTCCGCACTTCCTGTATTTTTTGGGGGGTTTTCTTTAAGGCGCTCATTGTCTGGCATCTCCCACTCCTTCTTCGCTTCCCATTCCTCCTCTCTTTCCTGTTTCCTCCTCCTCTCGTCGTCATCTGTTTTGGTTCCCATTTGTTCTCCTTCGCCAAAATAACCGTTTTTTTTCGTCGAAGATATAATTGTAATCGTGATGGAACGCTGCCAGTCAGTTGTTGCTCGTGTGTGTGAGAGTCTCTACTGTAGTCGTCAGGGCGGTTACCATCACAGGCCGCTGTTGCCCTTGATGACTGGGAAATAATTGGACCCTTGAGGGGGAAAAAAGTGGGTGTGTCTTTATCTGTCATCGCCTCTCCTCTCAAAAGACAATGTAAATATACTTTATGTACATGGTAAATAGGTCAACTCTGCCCAATGTGTATGATAATGATGGGTTAGCCAAAATGTGTGTGTGTGT
>NW_022286386.1:0-2903 GCF_004355925.1 Anarrhichthys ocellatus | reverse complement strand
ACACACACACACACACACACACACACACACACATTGTACTCTGAGACATAACAGGTATCTGCAAACAGAGCTGGGTTTCGACTTTCTGGCTGGCCGTATATGTTTGTGCGGCAGAAACATGTTTTCCGTGTTCTTCAGTGCAGAACGGAAATTTTAAACTGCTCTTTTGTCCCCCTTCACCGCTTCCTTCTTCTGCATCCTCTCTCTCTCTCTCTCTCTCTCTCTCTCTCTCTCTGTCTCTCTCTCTCTCTCTCACAGTCATTCTACTCTTCGTTAATGAAAACCACGGAGCCATACGGAGTGATCTTCTCCCACCCCTCCCACATCTACCACCCCACGCACATGCCCGCCTTCGCCCAGCCCCACACGCCCAGCAACGCCACGCACACCCAGCTGGAGCCCGTGGACCTGTCGGTCAGCAAGCGCTCCTCCTCCACATCCTCGTCCTCCTCCCCGCCCTGCTCCTCCGCCTCCTCCTCCCCGGCCTCCTCGCGCAGCTCCCCGCCCTCCCCCTACAGCGCGGCGAGCCGCGCCTCCCCCCGCTGCTCCACCCCGCACGCCCAGCTGCGCTGCTCGCCCTCGCACGCTCTCCTGCCACCCACGCCCTCACTCCCCTACTCCGCCATGGTGGGCCCCATGCTCGGCTCTGGGTCGGGGGTCATGATGTCTCCGGTCATGGTGCCCCTGTCTGTCCTCTACCCCTCGCCTCTCCACTTGCACCAGTCGATAATGGTGAGCCCACCCATCCCCAGTGACGACGGCCATCATCGGAGCAGGGAGCACAAGACAGGTGAAGCCTCATTTATTATTTTATTCACATCATTTTTTATTTCTATTTGTTTCAATTATAATTATTTTTTTTCTACACTTTTATTGCAATTAATTAGTAATATGTATTGCAATAAAATAATCAATTCTGTTGATATGACATTAACTAACATTGCACACTATATGTGTTGTGCAAGTGTTTTAGAAAATGCCAAATAAAACAAACAATAGTCAGTAATTTACAAAAAGCGGCCGTATCAGAACAACTACTTAAAAATAATAAGACACTTTGAGAAGCATAACAATTAGACATCACTGTACAAGTGCTGGCTTATCAGACAAAGTATTGTTTTTTTTCCAGTTTTCATGAGAAAAAAACCTTCCTCCTTAAATGAACATATTATTTTCTGAAAATGGGGAAGTGCTTTTCATTTCCTCTGTTTTTAGAATAGCAGTTTCAGCAAATTCTTGTTTCTCAGAGGTGTTCCGTTTTCTGTGGTCAGACGGGGGTCACTGCCAGTCACAGAGGTCACCCTCTCTGAATCTCCTGTATTTGATACACACAAAACTGACCGATACATGTTAATAATGTAATGTCCTCCTCTAGAGGCATAACAGCAAAACTAATTGTCCTGTTACCATGGATAAATATATTTTAATTTTGTATTCATTCATTTTATAATTTTATTTCTAAGAGACAAAAAAAGTAAAAAGAACAAAAAAATTCTGACCTGTGACCGTGCAGAATTGAATTTAACTTGATGTATGAAATACTAACAGCATGTTAATGTGAATACATCACGACTGTGCCATACTGACCAGCAATTTGTATCCACCCAGCTCACTGCGGCGACGCCCACAACCTGCACAAGCAAATCAAAACGGAGCCCCGCTCTGAGCTCGCCCACGACCTCCACGGCGGCCACGAGGTGAAATCGTCAGTCATCAGGATACCACACGAATACGGGTGAGAAAGCAGCACCACGCGTTTCACAAGTTTCGCCGTCTGCTGCGGCGCTTCCCCTTTAACTTTATATGTACGTGGTGTTCAGAGGCTTCCACCGGATCCCTCTCTGTTCCTGTTGTGAGCATTTTGAAAGTTCAGGGGCAGTCCCAAGACTGGGACTGGGTTTTGTTTGAGATACCAAAAAGTATGATTCAATCCAGGGAGTATCTATGAACTACGAGTATTACCAAGCATTCAGTGAAATGGGGTAGTTTGAGCACATCATTTCTTTTGCAAGTAAGTGAATTGAATTTTTGTAGAAAACACTATTTTGGATTTGAGTCCACAAACAATAACTATCTCCCTGCCCTGTATGCTCTTATTCACACAATCTCTCAACGTGACAGAATTTCAGGATTAATTTCTAATTGGCTTCTTTGTCTCCAGTCTACTCTCTGCTGTCCTCTCTATTAATTAAATGGCCACAAGTGTAGTCTCTCCAAGCTCCGTTTCCTCCCTTTCCTAAAGCCGCTTGGAGAAAACACAGGACCTGTAACGCAACATGTGTCGTAAGCGACACGTGAACACACCGACTGTGATGTTCTCGTTTCCCATTGCCGTCAGGCAGCCACACCTCTCCCTGCAGCTCCTTATCTTTCCAGTCAGCCACACTGTGATCTCGTCACCTTCCACCTCTCCTTTCTTCCTCCTCTCCTCCCTCCTTCTTTGCTCCGCACTTCCTGTATTTTTTGGGGGGTTTTCTTTAAGGCGCTCATTGTCTGGCATCTCCCACTCCTTCTTCGCTTCCCATTCCTCCTCTCTTTCCTGTTTCCTCCTCCTCTCGTCGTCATCTGTTTTGGTTCCCATTTGTTCTCCTTCGCCAAAATAACCGTTTTTTTTCGTCGAAGATATAATTGTAATCGTGATGGAACGCTGCCAGTCAGTTGTTGCTCGTGTGTGTGAGAGTCTCTACTGTAGTCGTCAGGGCGGTTACCATCACAGGCCGCTGTTGCCCTTGATGACTGGGAAATAATTGGACCCTTGAGGGGGAAAAAAGTGGGTGTGTCTTTATCTGTCATCGCCTCTCCTCTCAAAAGACAATGTAAATATACTTTATGTACATGGTAAATAGGTCAACTCTGCCCAATGTGTATGATAATGATGGGTTAGCCAAAATGTGTGTGTGTGT
>NW_022286385.1:0-2903 GCF_004355925.1 Anarrhichthys ocellatus | reverse complement strand
ACACACACACACATTTTGGCTAACCCATCATTATCATACACATTGGGCAGAGTTGACCTATTTACCATGTACATAAAGTATATTTACATTGTCTTTTGAGAGGAGAGGCGATGACAGATAAAGACACACCCACTTTTTTCCCCCTCAAGGGTCCAATTATTTCCCAGTCATCAAGGGCAACAGCGGCCTGTGATGGTAACCGCCCTGACGACTACAGTAGAGACTCTCACACACACGAGCAACAACTGACTGGCAGCGTTCCATCACGATTACAATTATATCTTCGACGAAAAAAAACGGTTATTTTGGCGAAGGAGAACAAATGGGAACCAAAACAGATGACGACGAGAGGAGGAGGAAACAGGAAAGAGAGGAGGAATGGGAAGCGAAGAAGGAGTGGGAGATGCCAGACAATGAGCGCCTTAAAGAAAACCCCCCAAAAAATACAGGAAGTGCGGAGCAAAGAAGGAGGGAGGAGAGGAGGAAGAAAGGAGAGGTGGAAGGTGACGAGATCACAGTGTGGCTGACTGGAAAGATAAGGAGCTGCAGGGAGAGGTGTGGCTGCCTGACGGCAATGGGAAACGAGAACATCACAGTCGGTGTGTTCACGTGTCGCTTACGACACATGTTGCGTTACAGGTCCTGTGTTTTCTCCAAGCGGCTTTAGGAAAGGGAGGAAACGGAGCTTGGAGAGACTACACTTGTGGCCATTTAATTAATAGAGAGGACAGCAGAGAGTAGACTGGAGACAAAGAAGCCAATTAGAAATTAATCCTGAAATTCTGTCACGTTGAGAGATTGTGTGAATAAGAGCATACAGGGCAGGGAGATAGTTATTGTTTGTGGACTCAAATCCAAAATAGTGTTTTCTACAAAAATTCAATTCACTTACTTGCAAAAGAAATGATGTGCTCAAACTACCCCATTTCACTGAATGCTTGGTAATACTCGTAGTTCATAGATACTCCCTGGATTGAATCATACTTTTTGGTATCTCAAACAAAACCCAGTCCCAGTCTTGGGACTGCCCCTGAACTTTCAAAATGCTCACAACAGGAACAGAGAGGGATCCGGTGGAAGCCTCTGAACACCACGTACATATAAAGTTAAAGGGGAAGCGCCGCAGCAGACGGCGAAACTTGTGAAACGCGTGGTGCTGCTTTCTCACCCGTATTCGTGTGGTATCCTGATGACTGACGATTTCACCTCGTGGCCGCCGTGGAGGTCGTGGGCGAGCTCAGAGCGGGGCTCCGTTTTGATTTGCTTGTGCAGGTTGTGGGCGTCGCCGCAGTGAGCTGGGTGGATACAAATTGCTGGTCAGTATGGCACAGTCGTGATGTATTCACATTAACATGCTGTTAGTATTTCATACATCAAGTTAAATTCAATTCTGCACGGTCACAGGTCAGAATTTTTTTGTTCTTTTTACTTTTTTTGTCTCTTAGAAATAAAATTATAAAATGAATGAATACAAAATTAAAATATATTTATCCATGGTAACAGGACAATTAGTTTTGCTGTTATGCCTCTAGAGGAGGACATTACATTATTAACATGTATCGGTCAGTTTTGTGTGTATCAAATACAGGAGATTCAGAGAGGGTGACCTCTGTGACTGGCAGTGACCCCCGTCTGACCACAGAAAACGGAACACCTCTGAGAAACAAGAATTTGCTGAAACTGCTATTCTAAAAACAGAGGAAATGAAAAGCACTTCCCCATTTTCAGAAAATAATATGTTCATTTAAGGAGGAAGGTTTTTTTCTCATGAAAACTGGAAAAAAAACAATACTTTGTCTGATAAGCCAGCACTTGTACAGTGATGTCTAATTGTTATGCTTCTCAAAGTGTCTTATTATTTTTAAGTAGTTGTTCTGATACGGCCGCTTTTTGTAAATTACTGACTATTGTTTGTTTTATTTGGCATTTTCTAAAACACTTGCACAACACATATAGTGTGCAATGTTAGTTAATGTCATATCAACAGAATTGATTATTTTATTGCAATACATATTACTAATTAATTGCAATAAAAGTGTAGAAAAAAAATAATTATAATTGAAACAAATAGAAATAAAAAATGATGTGAATAAAATAATAAATGAGGCTTCACCTGTCTTGTGCTCCCTGCTCCGATGATGGCCGTCGTCACTGGGGATGGGTGGGCTCACCATTATCGACTGGTGCAAGTGGAGAGGCGAGGGGTAGAGGACAGACAGGGGCACCATGACCGGAGACATCATGACCCCCGACCCAGAGCCGAGCATGGGGCCCACCATGGCGGAGTAGGGGAGTGAGGGCGTGGGTGGCAGGAGAGCGTGCGAGGGCGAGCAGCGCAGCTGGGCGTGCGGGGTGGAGCAGCGGGGGGAGGCGCGGCTCGCCGCGCTGTAGGGGGAGGGCGGGGAGCTGCGCGAGGAGGCCGGGGAGGAGGAGGCGGAGGAGCAGGGCGGGGAGGAGGACGAGGATGTGGAGGAGGAGCGCTTGCTGACCGACAGGTCCACGGGCTCCAGCTGGGTGTGCGTGGCGTTGCTGGGCGTGTGGGGCTGGGCGAAGGCGGGCATGTGCGTGGGGTGGTAGATGTGGGAGGGGTGGGAGAAGATCACTCCGTATGGCTCCGTGGTTTTCATTAACGAAGAGTAGAATGACTGTGAGAGAGAGAGAGAGAGACAGAGAGAGAGAGAGAGAGAGAGAGAGAGAGAGAGAGGATGCAGAAGAAGGAAGCGGTGAAGGGGGACAAAAGAGCAGTTTAAAATTTCCGTTCTGCACTGAAGAACACGGAAAACATGTTTCTGCCGCACAAACATATACGGCCAGCCAGAAAGTCGAAACCCAGCTCTGTTTGCAGATACCTGTTATGTCTCAGAGTACAATGTGTGTGTGTGTGTGTGTGTGTGTGTGTGTGT
>NW_022286384.1:0-2905 GCF_004355925.1 Anarrhichthys ocellatus | reverse complement strand
GTTGTTAGGTGTTGCCGGGATGAAGGTGGCCAGTTGTCGGGTGTTGTAGGGATGACGGTGGCCAGTTGTCAGGTGTTGTTGGGATGACGGTGGCCTGTTGTCGGGTGTTGTTGGGATGGCGCTGGCCGGTTGTTATTCTAACGGTTTTGGGTTGTTGGGTTGACGGTGGCCGGATATTGCTGAGGAGGAAGAGAAAAACGTGAATGAATTCCTGAGAAATATCTTTGTATAGTTTATGTTTCACTGGCTTCATGACACCTGATCCT
Organism: Anarrhichthys ocellatus; assembly: GCF_004355925.1. NCBI lineage: Eukaryota > Metazoa > Chordata > Actinopteri > Perciformes > Anarhichadidae > Anarrhichthys > Anarrhichthys ocellatus. The sequence continues at coordinate 2,639 of NW_022286384.1, read as the reverse complement.
GTGCTGTCGGGGTTTGTGATCAATCACACCTGAGCCCCCCCCGCCCTCTGTCTCCCCCCCGAAACTCAAACACACATGTCAGTCTGTGTCTCCCCCGACGAACTCCGCCGCCGGCCAGATGAGTCACATTTTCTTGATTCCGGTAAACATCACGTTCGTCTGACTCATCCGGGGAAACTGTCAGTGTGCCCCTCCACCTCCTCTTCCTCCCACCTCCTCCTCCCTCCTATGACCGATTCCCTGAAAGGAGAGAGACATCAGCGAGCACGGTGCGGTCAAACTTCTGGGAGTTCACTTCATCTTCTGTGATGCGTCTCCATAGATGATCGAGGATTATTAACGCCGTAAACAAGCAGAGTCCCAGAACAATATCAGCAGAGAAGAGCGGGAATCACTCAACATCCAAACACTTTACTCGTCACGTGTTCCCTGTAGAGAGGGATTTCTGTCACAGTAAAGTGAGAGCTTCTCTCGGCCTCTTCTAGCTCAGAGTTCCGAGTCCACGTTTACCTTTCTGTCCAAATTTAGCGCAAATTCTAAAAGAATTTCCAGAAAATTGTTTAAAGAACAATATGAAATGTGATAATGGAGAAATGACAGAAGAACTATATCTTTCAATGATAAACCCTGTTTAATACAACCAGGGTTTTGTTTGTTGGGTTTTGTTTTGTTTTCATGTCTATCAGTGATAATAACAGTGTTATAACCGATCATAACAGTGTAATAACAGATAATAACAGTGATGATAACATGTAATAAATGATAACAGTTTAATAACAGTATTATAACAGTGATAATAACAGTGATGATAACAGTAATAATAACAGTGTAATAACTGATAATAACAGTGATAATAACAGTGTAATAACAGGGTAATAACAGATAATAACAGTGTAATAACAGTGATGATAACATGTAATAAATGATAACAACAGTTTAATAACAGTTTATTAACAGTATTATAACAGTGACAATAACAGTGATGATAACAGTAATAATAACAGTGTACTTACCACGTTAACAGCTAAAAAAAGTCCACCATGAAGAAGTCAGACGATCCTAAAGTTATAAATAAATAAGTTTGGTTCCTCTCTCCCTGTTGGTGCGTTCAAGGTCACCTGTGATGAGGAAACTATCCTTGAACTCACCGACAGAATCACCGTGTGATTTTTTATCGATTCTTCTCTCGTCAGGTTCGTTGTTCGTGTTCAGCTCGAACCGTCTGACGTCGATACTCACGAAGTAAAAACATTCATGACGTTTGATTTAAAGGCAGCAGTTTATTTCAACTAAACAATGTTTTTACAGAGGAATCAGGAGTGTTTGAAATCAGATGACGAGTCAAACGATCAGGAGGAGTGTAAAAAACATCTGAACATCAAAGTCTGTGTATGATAATCATAATAATCATAATCATAATAATAATCATGATCATAATAATAATAATCATCATAATAAGCTCTTATTGACTCACATTAACTCATGTTTCTGATTCTGTGATCAGGATGTTGGACAGACTCATGGATTATATCTCTCTCAGCCAATCAGGACACTTCATTCTGTGTCACCGCCTTTGAGTCCAGCAGCGTTTTGATGACGTCATCACTGTAGGACAAGGTGTGTCGCAGCACCTGCACGGTGTGCTGGCCAATCAAAGGAGGGGGCGTCAGCTCATCGTGGGCAAAGCTGCTGAAACGAACCGCCGGACCTGAAGACAAACAAACAAACAGATGAAGTGAATGAGCGCTGCGGCCTGTAGGGGGCGACAGTTCAGTGCTGACAAAAAACTTCAAAGAATAAACAGGAAGTCACAGAAACAGTTACTTCCTGTAAGATCTGTAGGCTGCTTGTAGTTTACAGACCGCATTTGGATTTATTCATGTGTTTGTAAATATAATGTATATTTATGTGGAAATGTGCGTTATGTCTGTGAAACACATTGATGCTCGTTTTGATATGTTTTCTATAATTAAGCTTTATTATTATTATTATTATTATCAACCACACAGCATATGTTTTTAGATTAAACCTTTGTTAACAACATGAGACTAATATCCAGCAATCGAACATTAAATATTACAATTACACAGAAAAATAGGATTTTCTACAAAACGTGGTGTTTGTTGTGAAATCTAAGAGCCAATCAGCTCTTTGATCTGGCGACAGGAGGGAAGGAAAGAAGAGGAAGGAAGGAAGGAAGAGGAAGGAAGGAAGGAAAGAAGGAAAGAAGAGGAAGGAAGGAAGGAAAGAAGGAAAGAAGAGGAAGGAAGGAAGGAAGGAAGAAAGGAAGGACTCGAAGGGAACAAACTGTTTATTTTGGGAAACTAACAACAATCATCTGTTTTTTTAAGTTCAGCACTAATGAGCTGAACTCTCACAGTCAGTGTGTGTGTATTTTTGTGTGTCTCTTTGTGTAGCTGTGATCACATGATCATGTGTGTGTTGGCCTACATCTTGATTTCATGCATGACTGTCTGCGTGTGTTTATGTGTGTGTGTGTGAACAGTGCTTCTATTTTCACCCCATTAGCAACCTGTTCTCCCCTTCAATGACACTCAACAAGTGTCAGGCTCAGTGTGTGTGTGTGTGAGTGTGTGTGTGTGTGTGAGTGTGTGTGTGAGTGTAGGGGTGTGTGTGTG
>NW_022286383.1:0-2905 GCF_004355925.1 Anarrhichthys ocellatus | reverse complement strand
ACGTCACTCCTCCTCAGTCCAGATATGGTCACTTCCTGTTCACTGGTAGTGGAAAAAAGTGATGGCGACGGCGAAATCGCCAAACTCGAAGCTTGAAAACATCGACAAACCAATGAAGACGTCACGACGACTACGTCCACTTCTTATATAGTCTGTGGTTGTACTCTACATTATTAAAAGTGCATTCACATTTTAATGTAAAATTGCGAAATCATTGTCCCGTCAGATGCAAAGACATATTAGTTTTATTTCTACGCGTCCACTAGCGACACGTTTAGCTTAGCACCAAAGGAGGGATGAAAGAAATCAATCAGTTTGGAGCTGATTCTATCTGATATAATTGATCATAAGTTGAATTTTTAAGGTGTTGAGCTGCATATACAGTGAATATACAGCATATTATTCTACTGGTAGTTATTCTGAGGAACGTGCAGTAAAGAGCGGAGATGTTTCTCATGTTTACTAATGATTAACCATTCATTTTGATTTATGCCTCACTGCAGTGCAAAGAAATGATTCCACACAAACTAAATCATATTCATAAATATCTAATTGCGTATCCATATCATTTAGTGATGAGATGGAGCCATCCCACATTGTTAGCGGTTGATGTTTGTCGCTTTATTGATCATTTCTCCAAGAGGTGATATAATTATGTGGAGCAATCTGTGACACTGCCAGGTATCTAATCATTATGTTGTCAGACTTCATGCTGTGTTGTCCTCATTTATAAGTTAATTTCCTCTCACAGTCTTCACATTTTACTTTTAGTGTTTAAGTTACTGAATAAATACAATGTCTGAGTGCAGGACTTGTAATGGAGACTGTTTCTATTGTTTCACTAAACATTTGATGTGGTTAGTTTTGGTTTCACATTGTAATCATACGAGCGTGCTAAAGAACGTTACATGACTTGCCTACGTCCGGTCGGCATCACCTCATCCTCTATATTTGTAATTGATTGATTGGTCGATGGGCGTCGGCATGTTGTCGTGTACAGGTGCATCATAGGATTGACATGTGATGACCAAGAGAACCGATCAATCCCATTGACAGATACTAACACTATGACATAGACACAATACTACCCACACACACACTCATGTTTACACACACACACACACACACACACACACACACACACACACACACAGTCCTACATTACCAACAGTGAACCACCACATTAAGTGTGGACCTCTGTTTCTGGTCATTTTAAGAAAAACAAAAATAGAACAGAAAATTATCTCTAAAAGGTGTTTTTACAGAATATTAATGCAAATGTGCTTTCTCATTGTTATTGCAGATATTTTCAAGAGGGGGGGGTTTCATGTCTACCTACCAAAGGGGGGCTCTCCATTGTTTTACATTTCTGGAAAAGAAATGATCAAAGAAATAAAACTTGCGTTTTTTTCCTTTTTAGTAATTTATGTGATTGTAACTGTGTTGCTCTGCACTAAAGACATGTTCTAGTTCTCTCTACTTCTAGTCATGATGGTTCTGTTTCCATAGAGGTGCAGGACTTTACACAGTGTAAATCGAGACCACAGAGAGAAAAATGTGACAGAAACGCCCGACAGAAACACCCGGAAACTGCTGGATGTTCGGAGGATTAAACGTCGGGCAGAAAACAGACGACCAGTCTGACTCCCAGTTGCTCCCTCACAGATTCACAGTTTCCTCTGCCGCTCTCAGTCGAGGGTCAACGTGACAGCCACTTTGAAGTTAAGCAGCAGATTAAATTAGGGTTTTAAAAATCTCTTTTTGGAGTCGTTCATTCAGACGTGAAAAGATTAAGGGGCGGCGATGAAAAGGGATTCTAGTTAAGACCTACATTATCGCAGACCTCGGCGGCCAGACACACAAAAAAAAGAAATGTGGCGCATTTGAAGCCATTTGAGGATCAGTGTAAATGATTTCTTTGTGGACGAGTGAATGAAATTATAGAGCAGGGACCTCTCTCTTGGTCTTCTCTCTGTTATCAACCTTGCAAATGGACAGGGCCTGTGAATCAGACACACTTTAATTTCTGACAAAAAAGGGCTCAGGGACAGAGGAGCCGAGACACCAGGTGAGGTTATTCACCTCGAGCTGGTGTTTACCGAGACGGGGAGAGAAATTCAACCTCACCAGGAGCTGAAAGACGGCCGATGGATGAAACAAACAAACTGAGACTTCAATTAAAAAAAGAAATGGAAATATCTCATCCCCCCCTCTCTCACAGATTGGATTTATATTGCTGGAGTTTATTGCCTGGTTACCTCTCATTGCCCCGCTCATTTCAAAATGTTGATTAGTTTGGAGGCAATAAATAAATCGATGGCTACGGGGCCTAAATTGTTTCCGGGGGAACGCTAGTCTGCTCGAAAGGGAAGTGGACCTGAACCACGACGTGACCGCCATCTTTAAAAAACTGAAGGCATAGGCTTCACAGGTGAGATCTTTATCCTCAATGAGTTGCAGAACTGTCTCATTTAAACGCAAAGGGTGTATTAGTATAATAATACAAAGTAAAGAGACGTTTTCCTTCTTTAGTTTTGAATTGAAAATGTTTCCACACATGATTGATTGATGTCATGATTTTGTTCTGCTAGTTTTCTCAAACAGAACATAATTTGATAAGAAGTTCATGCAAATAACCCTAACCCTATAGATAGATCCATAGATGGATCCATAGATATCATCATTTACATCCTTCCCCTTGGACAAATCATCCGTCGTCATGGTCTCAACTTCCACTGCTATGCTGACGATACCCAACTCTACTTCTCCACCAAGACCATCACCTCCGTCACCCACTCCGCTCTCACCACCTGTCTCACTGATATAAAATCATGGATGCAACAGAACTTTCTCGATGGATTAAACGAAATAAAGAAAAAACAACAATCTCAATCATCAAGGACTC
>NW_022286382.1:0-2906 GCF_004355925.1 Anarrhichthys ocellatus | reverse complement strand
GCATAATCAGAATCAGGATAAAAACAGAGGTACATGTATGTTTACACTGTCAGGATCCCTGTCAGACCAGGCACCTCCCATGGCCACACAGCTGCAGCCACTCCAGCCGATTACCTCCTGCAGGCTGACACACCAGACTCAGGTCCCACTAACGCTTTCCCTGGCACTATATAAACTCTGGTCCTGCAGTCTGGGGTTGTCAGGTCGTACTGTCTTTCACCCGCTTCAACCCCATTGCATCTTCTGCCTCGAGCGCCTGCCTCCGGTGTCCGTCGGTCCGGGAATTCCCCGTGCCCTCCGTTGTGTTAACGGACTACACACCGCCGCTCTGCCCTCCGTTGTGTTAACGGACTGCACACCGCCGCTCTGCCCTCCGTTGTGTTAGCAGACTACACACGCCGTCAAGCTGCCAGCTCTCCGGTGTCGAGCCACGGGACATCACGCCGTCAAGTTGCCAGCCCTCCGGTGTCGAGCCACGGGACTCACACCGTCGATCTGCCTACTCTCTGGTGTCGGACCACGGGCTCCACACCTTCACACACCTTCTTTATTCAGGCTAAATAAAACCTGTTTATTCCAACTTCTGTCTCCTGTGGTCTTGCTATTGGGTCCTAACCGTGAACTCCCGTGACATACACACACTCAGCCAGCTGTCAGCGATGGAATTGCAAAAAGAAGAAGTTAACCTGTGATCACCATTCTCACTTGGACTAACAAAACATATACAGTATATGTGATCTTTAAATTTTGTGTTTTTTAAGTTCAATATTAAAGTAAAGGGAAGTAAACTGTTCTTGTAGTCCACACTACACTACTTGGTTTGTGGCAAGCTCAAGGTCTGTCAGTAGACAGAATTAGAAATAATGTACTTTAACAACTACCTACGGTATATTTCTTAGCTGATTAGCAACTCAGTCTAGTAAAGTTGTTTTAGCTTTTCTCTGACTTGTCAATCTGTCCTCTCTGCCTAAAATCAGAAATTCAAATGAATAAATGAGATTATTTTCTCTTTTCACAGCTTATATCATTAACTGAAGTCAACTCTATAGTTACTTATGATTTAATTAAAATAAATCTCCAACAAGGTTCTCAAAAAATCACAAGGTAAACAAATTGGTGTCAAATTGAGAAGAATATAATTAAAATGTAACTGCCTTTAAATATGAATTCAAAAATTCAAGTCTTAAACCTCCACTCTGCTAACTAAGAAACTGTACTATTCTTAAATATTTGGCAATATTATGTTTGTATTAGAAGTTGCTTATAGCACTGCATCAATGTAAAGCTTCCTGAAGATGTCAGTATAGCTGTCTTGTTTCAAATCCTGCAGATCATGTGAATATTTTGAAAATCAGATCTATGGGTTCTGTTATAGATAAACATTCAGCTTCCAGTCCAGTGTCTCATCATCTAACAAGGTTACTGTATTCCAGATGCTGTGCGGGTTCATTGAAGAAAATACCCACTTTAATACCACATAACCTTCATAACACAGTGAGCGGAGGAGAATGATCTCCTCCCCGATGGATGTAGCACATGCATGGGTATGCATAAGTCTTCTGTACGAAGTTACAGTTTTTTGTGATTATCAAGACCCATAAGCACATAATGTGTGGCGGGTTAATATTCGCTCGCTCCAAGCACAGTGTCCTTTCATAGTAAACGTGCGTCTTCACCAGAAGTAAGGTTTAGGCAACAAAACCACTTGAGTTAAGGAAAAGAGTGTGGTTGACATTTACTTAACTTTTTCGAATGTCTCCTGTCACTAGCGACTGACAAGTTATGGTGAATGACGTCTCTAGTCGTCCGACCACTCAAATCGATTTACACTACATGTCATCATTCAACCATTCACACACATTCATACACTGATGGCAGAGATGGCTACCATGCAAGGTGCCACCTTTCCATCAGGACTTCATGCACTACGCCTTCCGCCGTCCTAAGCAGACGGTCACACACTTTTTACCACGTCACATGCTCTTACAGTCCACTAATGCCGCTGGATGGATTACAGTGGAGTTAGTTGAAAGCCTGGTGCATCACATACAGCCACTAACGGGTGCATTTGTGGGTTGATTTCCGATGACGAGGGGCACTGACCAACTGTCGGTATTTGATGAGTTGGGAGTGAGAAGGGGTAGAGGAGCAGCTTGTCACTTCAAGAATAGCTTGTCCACCTTGAAGATCACCCCACCTTAAGTGAGCCGGAGTTGTTGTCAACCTGTGTGTGTGTGTGTGTGTCTGTGTGTGTAGAGTTATGAAAAAGAGGGCTCTAGTTTCAGAAATGTAGTTTCAGCAATTGCAAAAAACTGTAAAGAACTTGTGCGTTGATGGTCCTGGTGATATTCCCATGCTGATCATAATGATGATAAGACAGGAAAAAGGCTTCAAAGATACCACTGTTTAGATCTTCCCATCACATAACAGTGAAGTAAAATAAGTTTATGGCTGTCCTCTGTTACCTTAATAACTAATATGCCTGATAGATTTGAAGGTTAGTCGATGGGGTTGACTGGAGAGTCTGACAACAGCGTTGTTCTGAGAAAAAAGCCTGTATGTATTAAAAAAAAACAACTTGTGTGCATCTATGGAGAATACACAGAGTGATCAGTAGCAGACTCATGAGATGAGACCGAGACATAGTTATGAGTGCCCGTAAACTTGGTCTATCCATCTTCAAAGCTTCAGCAGGAGTGCCCTCTGGTGCACAGTCAGTGCAACTGGAACAAGTCAAATCTAAATTCACTGAACAGATGAAATGGAACATAATCAGAGTTCAAACATACCCAGAGATGGGCAAAGATACAAAATACCCCTCAAATAAATGTATCAAAATAAAATACAATATACTGGTGACAGAAAATGTAACAAAATACAATACATGTATTTTGTATTTAAAATAT
>NW_022286381.1:0-2907 GCF_004355925.1 Anarrhichthys ocellatus | reverse complement strand
TATATATATATACATATATATGTGTATATATGTGTATATATGTATATGTGTTACCCTTTGCTTCCATGTATTATTCTGCCAAAGCTAACCTAAGCACAGCAGCATGGGCCTGTAGTTTTACTGTACTATGTGCTGAACAACTGACCTACATTAAATCAGATCTGTCTGCTTCTAGTTGTTGCTTTTCTTCACCTCTGATATGCTCCCTTTGTTTTGTTGTGTATTGCTGTTTATTTACTGTTAATCCGTGTCCTTATCTCGTGTTGTCCTTTTCGGGTGAATGTTTTTTCCTCTTGCCTTAATTCTTCTGCCCTCGTTAAAGAAGTGAACTCCCTGCTGCCGTCCTTGTGCACAAGAATTTGCTCCCAAATGACCTGACATGCCGAAAGCGAAGGACGACCGAAACCGTACACAAGTGTAAATCAGCCCGCGCGTGTATGAATGAACCCTCGTCCATCTGAGAGCCGCAGTGTTTTCATAACAGCCTCTACGGCAGCGTCCCAGCAGTGTGTCAAAGGGAATACACTCGCCGAACATCTGTCACGGCTCGATGCATTTTCCGCCGATTTTTTTTATTTTTATCCAACAAAACCCATGTGGACTCATCCGCACACGGAGGCAGACACAATGCAAATTGGTTGGAACTGCAAATTCATCCTCTCGATCCTATTGCCTCTGAAATGTCTTTTAAAACCCTCCGTAGTGCTGTCATAATGTTGGTGTTGCATCTGTCATAACATGCAGGGGCGTATTGTGCCTACGGCGCTTTAGAAAAGAAAAGAAAAGGCGCAGATTACCCCGACAATCATTCCTTTTGTACACATACATTTGTACATCTGTAAAAACAATAGGTCTCGTTGTTTCGTTGAGTCGAGCTCAAAGCATTACACTTAAAGTATTTAATGAAATAAAGTATGATAAGTACAGACAGGTGTCAGATACTCTGGTCTGAAAATGATAAGTAGGTTACATAATGGGGAGATTAGTAGGGGCATTTGTTTTATTCTTTTAAACCGTCAATGCCAGCAGTAAATGATGATCGTAATTTATAGATGATATTTAAGTGTAGGGATTTAGTTATAAACTCTTGGAATAGTCTGTAGTGATCTTTTAATGTATCATCCAGTCACTGTCGGTACAGACGGCAGCAGCAGACCGAGGCTCTAGCCTTGAGGAGGAAGAGGAGAACAGTCCGTTCCTGTCTGACCTGATGTCTGTGATAGTCTCAGTCACACCGCTGCTGCACCGCCCGACACGGGACACGCCGACGATGGCCTTCGCCGAGGAATGTTTCGCCTTAACTCGGATGCAACAACATCTTGGGAAAATATTTGCAACTTTAAAAATAGTTTATTTTTTCCCCCGGACATAACAAAAATAAGAGTCACTGGGTTATAATCTACAGTTGTTTAGCAACGTGATTAGGAACGCACCGTGGCAGGATTAACCGTACCGCGTGGTAAAGTGAGTCAATGCAACAACTCACATGTGGCGGTTTGTTGCATGTGAGTCAGCTTTGCTTCTTTCAGAAACGACATTGTCTCCGTTTGAAGCAGGTCAGTGTCAGCGACTATACTTCCCTGTAACTGGATAGTGCAGCAACACTCGCTTAAGGTGCTGCCTACACACGGGTTACAAATGTCTGTGACATTGTACGTATTTAATGAACCTAAATGGCCCGAGGCAGCTGCAAAATGCAGACTGATGTGTAAGCGGCACAAAAAGGTTTAAGAGTATAGGCCACATTTTTTTTTCCTCTGAAGATTCTCCAAGTTTGATGAATAGGACTTCAGACAGACGTTCCGTGTCACTGAGGCTTTTGTGCACCAGAACAGCAAAGTCCTACGACTCAGACGCCCGGCTTTCCCTCCACAGAGCCGCCTTGATTTCAATGTGTAAGACAAATATACGTTGCAGTTAGCGTGGAATTCATTTCTTGTACGTTAATGAATTTAGAAAATTAGAGATGGAACAATGCTACTAACATCTGAAATATGTTCGCATGGCTGTAACCTTTTTTCCTCCTCCTTTTCTTTTTCATGACACCCTGAACTGGAATATAGAAAAAGGAGGGGGTGTATCAAGGGGAAGAAAAGAAAGAAAAGAGATTGACAAAGAGGAAAAGAAAGGAAGGGTAAAGGAGAGGTTAGCTGGGAGGCAGACAGAGGAAGGAGGAAGTTCATCCACCTGTGTCTGATTTACAGCAGTCGGATATAATCTCCCTGCCCAGAGAGAGATACAACTCTTTTTTTCAGATCGATATGCTCAAACAGGCCTACATAGGATGAGGCCTGTTCTTGATATCCGACTACAGATACGAGACAAAGGATGTAATGGCGCTGCGCTATGAGAAACGTATGGCTGCGCCGTTTAGAGATCAAAGAAGTGCCAATTCAGATGTTTGGGATTTGTTCTGTTTATTTAAAAGATAAAAAAATATATTGCTGGAAATTTCTGCTGCAGAAAACATTTGCGCAATAACCAAACTGTCAGTTTATGATTTCTAATGTAAAGAATTGAAAACTAGTTTAAATCCAATGTGAACTTAAAAGAAGGAATCTCTCTGTAGGCCTCCCTACAATAAAGAGTTCAGAGGTCAGGTTCAGATATAGTGCCCTGAGAGCTGATTGGAATCTGTTTCTTGCTCATGGACTCTTCGGCAAGGCAGATGTGTGACGCAGCGATTGGCCTTTCAACATGCTGCTGCTTAGATACGAAGAACAAGGACATGATGGTGATTTTTTGGTCCGAGCTTTTCTCCTCATAATTCCAAATTCTATTTTTATTTCAGGAAACGCTAAGACGTGAAAATACCAACTGTTGTACAGTTTGCAGGTGTCTGTCTTCTATGGAAATTGGACCTTTGGTTATGCAATTATTTACACAGGTAAACCTTATAATCTGTAA
>NW_022286379.1:0-2908 GCF_004355925.1 Anarrhichthys ocellatus | reverse complement strand
CCCTGGTGGACACTAGAGAGAATGCAGCTTTACCACATGAAGCTTTGACTTCACTTTAAAGAACCAGAGGTTGCTGCCTGACAACTTCACTATAATATTATCAGCTGCAGCCTGCATCAGTCTGAGGATGTGAGGCTCATGATGGGGCTCCATGTGTCTCTGTAATGAGATGGAATTGGCTATTGGAGCGGAGGGTGTATTTCGGGGGGGATGACCTTTAGATCATCAGCTCCACCCGTCTCTGCTGCTTTGTTCCCTGGTGGTCTGAGCTCCAAATCAAATGAAGAGTCTCGTTCTGTTCAATGCATGTGAACTGTTTAAAGGCGTTGCTGTTCTCTCCCTGCTGCTGACTTACTGCAGCGTACATCCCATCGATGAGGAGGAGAAGGAAATGTGGGAATGATTACAGTAGGGGGGGTTCATTTCTCTGTTACGTCTCCTCTTTACTCAACTAGCCGTCGCTGGCTGGTGAACACAAACCTCCTGCTGACGATGTGGGAGTCTTATCGTTCTCTCTCTTATTTAATGAAACTTTAAAGCGTTGCTGGTGTCACACAGTCTACAGACTGTTAACTCTGTTAACACGCTGGATTTAGGAACATCACTACAGTGAAGACTTATGGAAACTAATGTTTAATTTCCTGACAAATATCAGACCTCCACAGGGAGGGTTTAACTTCTGGTAAAAGGCTACGTCAGTGTTTACCGAGCTGTCCAATCACAGTGGAGGAGGGACGGGACAAATACCACAAAGACCAACCGACACATCCGACATGAAGGCTGCAAGTGACATTATTACACTTACTCTAAAAAACTTTTATTTATTCTTTTAATACCCAAAGAAATGTTATGCAATAGTTTATACATATTCATACCTAGAAACTATCATCTTTGTCATTTAAAACTAAACAATATACCTAATATTAACCCTTATATAGCACTTAAATTAAGCCCTATATTTCTGCCTGATTACAGCTTCACTCTTGTGTCATCAGGTGTTCAATTCATCTTTATTCTACGTTACTACGTTGAACTTTCATTTAGTCTTGGTTCTGTTGCTCCCTGTGGACTAAAGTGTCTCTGAGCACCAGACTCTTTAGAAAGCCTCTCATGTTACTGCAGCAGGGTCTGACAATCTGCTCCTCTCAGTCCTGGTTCTGGTTCTCCCGTGCCTCCCTTCCCTCCAGCGGGTCCACCAATACGTCCTGGGTCTCCAGCAGCGTGGTGTCGGTGTTGACCCCCAGAGAGGAGAAGCTCTGCTCCTGGAGGAGGAGGAAGAGGAGGAGGAGGAGGAGACGCTGCTGCTGCTGCCGGGAGCTGAGCTCTCCTCCTCCCTCCGGAGCTCCGGATCTTGGTCTGTCCACGGTGGGCCGGTCTCTGCTGGAGGATCTGGGTCTGTCCACGGTGGACCGGTCTCTGCTGGAGGATCTGGGTCTGTCCACGGTGGACCGGTCTCTGCTGGAGTCTGAGCTGAAGGAGGTTCTGGTGAACCTGCATGAGTTCATCTGGTTTCACCAGAATCCGACCCGGTGGCTCTGATGACGAGCATTAAGAATAACTCTATAGAAACAGACCATCTTCTCTCTGATGGTCTCTTTACTGATGGAGGCCTGATAGAGGATCAGGACTACACTGAGACTGGTTCATATAGAGGATCAGGACTACACTGTGACTGGTTCAGGAGCAGTTAAAAGCTCCTCACTGTGACTTTAAGTGGACTTTCACTGAGGAAGTAAACTAAAGACACAGATTCCGCTGACTCGTGGAATCAAAGAGTTGATTATTGATGTCTGACCTCTCTCTTTGACTTTCCCTCTCTGATAACGAGACAACGTGAAGTCACATCGTGTAACCGGGGAAAGACAAACAAAGATGGACGTGAGTCTCTGTGTACTTTGGCTCACTCTACGCTGGTGATCACATGAAGGCTCAGAGAGACGCTCACTCACACTGTTTTCATTTCTTCTCATAAAACAGAGACAGTTATTTTACTCCGTCTGCTGAACTACCACTTTGTGCACAATCGGGCAGAACCATTAGAGCCTGTGACAGGAGGGGCGTTTCAGATAAGAAAGACTTCTTTCATGTCGGTCAGCGAGGCTTAATCGAGTCATGGACCTTGTGACCGTGTTATCAAGCAGGAAATGTCTTGTCTCAACTTCCTGGAAAGCAACTGAGTCTGTGGCAGCAAAATAGTGGAGAGAAAAGAAATAGTAGATATCATCCTTTCATAGTCAGGTGTTTAACTTCTTTCTTCACCATTTATTTTCGTATTTTATTCTTGTAGAAAGAGTAATAAAGAAGCAACGTGTGAGACAGATCCACATGTCCGATTCCTTTTAGTCTGACTCACGAGTATCAGAATGAATCTTCCCTGTGAGGTCAAAGCAGCAGGTGTGCGTCATGAGTATATTACAATAGACAACAATGACCTGCAGGTCCATCATCCAGGGAACCAGCCTCTTCCTCTTTGAACTCTTAAAGGGCCAGTGTGCAGAAAATCATTAATGTTTAATCACCAGAAAATAAAGAATCGTTGTGTTTTCATTAGCTTAGAATGAATCCTTCGTATCTACATATGGAGCAGGAGGCGGAGTCCGCCATGTTGCCCCTCCATGTTTCTACAGGAGCCCAGAACAGACAAACATAACACCGGCTCTACAGAGAGACTTTCACCTTAAAGGCCACCGTGGTTCTCATGACTGTGGTCTTCTGACTGACGTTGCTCCTGAAGCGTTGTTATTATGGTATGGACGGCCTCTGAGCGTTACCACAGGTTTTTGCATTTAGCTGCTCGCGTTACCGCAGTCTTGAAAAGCCAGTCAGTGTATTACCTGCAGAGGATGAAGTTTGGAGAAACAGATCTATGCTCTCTACAAAGACACCAGACTCTGGTTAGTGACTTTAG
>NW_022286378.1:0-2909 GCF_004355925.1 Anarrhichthys ocellatus | reverse complement strand
GTGGACACATACTGTTTGGAGACGGGACCAAGCTGGACTTTGAGGGTTAGTAACACTCCAGCTCATCGGATGAATAGTTGTTTTTTTTTCAATCAAACTTAACGTGAAGACAGAGATAAAAAGCTGAAAGCTCCATTTCTGGTGTCTGACTCTGCAGATGAGCTGGTCTCTCTTGTCCCGGTGTATTGCTTAAGTGGAGCGTTGGCATTCACCACGATCCTGGTTGTTTTACTGGGTTTTTTGGTCTACAAGGTGAACAAGAAAAACATCTGTCAATGTTCAGGTAAGTTGTTCTGTTTGTATCTGGTAGCTTGTATTTACTAAATATAACTTTTGAATAAAGGAGTATTTCTGTCTTTCACGACCAGAGTCTCACTCAAGATCATCAGCTCCCTCCACCGCAAATACAGAGGTGAACTTTATCTAATATTTTATATTTTTATCGATGTTGTTTTTAATTTCGATATCCTAATCCACTTCTTCATATTTTGTTATCAGGGTTACCGAAACGCGGACAGCCCTCATTATGCTGCTCTAAGTGTCAACCTGCCCATGGGAACAAGGAGACAGAGGAACAACACCAATGATGAATGTGTGTACGCCAGCGTAAAGCTGTAGAACCGGTCGTGTGTCCTTTTATATGTGATGTAGATATAGAAGTAGATTTTGAGATATATTTATGGATCTTCCTTGTTGTCTACAGTAAAAAGATGCATCCCAGTATTACTAGGAATTATGTTCATATTTACACTAACACAATTTACAACCGGTGCCAACATTCAGTACCAATGCAGGAAGTGTGCCTTTTATGTAGTTAGGCGGTAAGTATGGCAAGCAATTTGGAAATATGTGCTTTTGTATGTCCACTGTATGTTATTAGTGATCAAATAAAGCTCATATGTGTATGTGACACTTTGATCTTGGGACAATATGTTATGTGCATGTGTGTTCTTTCACTGGTAGCAATCCCCCTGGTTTATTCATTATTGAGGAGGTAAGTGGGAAACTGAAAATTACAATCATTGTCCATTTTTATGGTGACATCTTGTATGCCATTGGCTGTACCGTAAACCAGGCCTTCACCAGATTACAGTCTGCTTTTTACGCCGTCCTGAATTCAAAGCTTTTTCTAAACTCAAAATAGGCATAAATGTGTGCATTTCACGAGACTGAGGAGCTTTGATTTTCCTCCTCTGACCCATAGTCTTAATGGAAATCTAACAGTTAAACTATAGCAATATACTTGTATCTTTCAATCAATCTCTTGCCGAAGCCAGTCGGTAGAAGAGCGAAAACATCTTTTCCATTGAGAAAAGCCTTCAGTGGCATTCTTTGCTCTTCTTTCAATGAAGAAATACTCTCCACTTCTGATATAACTGATGCTATTGTAAATGAGGGAGAGGCAAGCGCTGTGTATTATGTGTTTTTATCTCTTGACTGTTGTGCTGTTCTGTCATGAGCACACTCAGGCTAATTCCTAACAACTCCGACCCAAAGGTATAGTTTTACACAACTCCACTGACGGACTGAGCTGCGTGTGAGTGCACGGCAGCACTAAGGCTGGTACTGACGAGGACTGCTTCTGCTGGTTTAGCCTGCAAAGCCTTATTTAGATACAATAGTTAGTGTATGCTTAAATGTTGTGTCCCTACAGTCTATGAACATACGTAGAAAAAAAGTGAAGTATGCATTGCTCTCTTTTTACCCGCCATTCTTTTTGTATTGTATCTCTTTGGGTGTTGGGTACATGTTGTGGTTTCCAGCAGGAAGTAAGGATGTTAGCACTTACATAAGAGTATCTCTGAAGTAAAACACCACTTTAGCCACTTGAAGCAAATGTTTAAAATCTGACATTCGACTATATAAATACAATTGATTTAACTTTTCTCAAAAACAGCACAATCTTAATTAGGTCAACGTTATATGGTGGTATTGAGTCTGTAAGACAAAAAGCCTCCCATTTAAAAATGAAAAGCATGTCCAACTTTATGCCCAGCGGAAGTTATTAATGTAAATAGAGCTGATTCTATTGGACTTCTGCTGCCAGTCCAGTCAGTGTAATTAGTGGAATTGAAGGGCTGATTATAGCGCTCAAAACATCAAATCTTCAATGTCACACATTATATGTGGTTTTGAATCTGTGGCGAACTCTATGTCCTACTTAAGGACATAGAGTGTCACCTCTGGTTGGCCAATCAAATTCAGTCTCGTCTCCAAAGAGTGGAGAAACGGTCGACGGTCTTTTCATTTCTCACAGCAAAATGAACATGATGACATCTCCAGCGCTGGCTCTCTATCTCACATGTATGATGTGGGGGGAAATGGGTGAGTTCAAACTTCAAGTGTACAGTCACTTCTCAAACAAATGTTTCTCATATTTTAATTACGTTGAATTCTGCCACACTTTTTTAAATCTACATTTGCTTCGCCTCTTTATTTTAATCCAGCTCAGACGACCGATCTGAATTTCTCCTCGTCTGTTCAACAAGAGATTGGTTTTGTGTCGGTTAAAACCAGGGAGGACTTGACGTTGCAGTGTCTCTATACAGGCATTGTTGCTGCAAGGCTCTACTGGTACAAGCAAACGCTGGGAGAAAAACCAAAGCTCATCTCTACCTTCTATACATACGATAAAAAGAAATATTTCTACGGTGAATTCAAGAACAACTCACGCTTTACCTTGGATACTGAAAATGGTGCCAATCACCTATCAATCGCAGACTTGCACATTTCAGACTCAGCTACTTACTTCTGCGTAAGTTGCTATCTATACACATTGGACATTTCGGTGAGCATTACTGTCAGTGTAAAGGATTCAGGTTTGAACGTCCCAGCTTTGGTCCATCAGTCAGCATCTGAGAGCATCCAGCCAGGAGGCTCTGTGACTCTGAACTGTACAGTTCACACTG
>NW_022286377.1:0-2909 GCF_004355925.1 Anarrhichthys ocellatus | reverse complement strand
GTTGTTAGGTGTTGCCGGGATGAAGGTGGCCAGTTGTCGGGTGTTGTAGGGATGACGGTGGCCAGTTGTCAGGTGTTGTTGGGATGACGGTGGCCTGTTGTCGGGTGTTGTTGGGATGGCGCTGGCCGGTTGTTATTCTAACGGTTTTGGGTTGTTGGGTTGACGGTGGCCGGATATTGCTGAGGAGGAAGAGAAAAACGTGAATGAATTCCTGAGAAATATCTTTGTATAGTTTATGTTTCACTGGCTTCATGACACCTGATCCTGTGCTGTCGGGGTTTGTGATCAATCACACCTGAGCCCCCCCCGCCCTCTGTCTCCCCCCCGAAACTCAAACACACATGTCAGTCTGTGTCTCCCCCGACGAACTCCGCCGCCGGCCAGATGAGTCACATTTTCTTGATTCCGGTAAACATCACGTTCGTCTGACTCATCCGGGGAAACTGTCAGTGTGCCCCTCCACCTCCTCTTCCTCCCACCTCCTCCTCCCTCCTATGACCGATTCCCTGAAAGGAGAGAGACATCAGCGAGCACGGTGCGGTCAAACTTCTGGGAGTTCACTTCATCTTCTGTGATGCGTCTCCATAGATGATCGAGGATTATTAACGCCGTAAACAAGCAGAGTCCCAGAACAATATCAGCAGAGAAGAGCGGGAATCACTCAACATCCAAACACTTTACTCGTCACGTGTTCCCTGTAGAGAGGGATTTCTGTCACAGTAAAGTGAGAGCTTCTCTCGGCCTCTTCTAGCTCAGAGTTCCGAGTCCACGTTTACCTTTCTGTCCAAATTTAGCGCAAATTCTAAAAGAATTTCCAGAAAATTGTTTAAAGAACAATATGAAATGTGATAATGGAGAAATGACAGAAGAACTATATCTTTCAATGATAAACCCTGTTTAATACAACCAGGGTTTTGTTTGTTGGGTTTTGTTTTGTTTTCATGTCTATCAGTGATAATAACAGTGTTATAACCGATCATAACAGTGTAATAACAGATAATAACAGTGATGATAACATGTAATAAATGATAACAGTTTAATAACAGTATTATAACAGTGATAATAACAGTGATGATAACAGTAATAATAACAGTGTAATAACTGATAATAACAGTGATAATAACAGTGTAATAACAGGGTAATAACAGATAATAACAGTGTAATAACAGTGATGATAACATGTAATAAATGATAACAACAGTTTAATAACAGTTTATTAACAGTATTATAACAGTGACAATAACAGTGATGATAACAGTAATAATAACAGTGTACTTACCACGTTAACAGCTAAAAAAAGTCCACCATGAAGAAGTCAGACGATCCTAAAGTTATAAATAAATAAGTTTGGTTCCTCTCTCCCTGTTGGTGCGTTCAAGGTCACCTGTGATGAGGAAACTATCCTTGAACTCACCGACAGAATCACCGTGTGATTTTTTATCGATTCTTCTCTCGTCAGGTTCGTTGTTCGTGTTCAGCTCGAACCGTCTGACGTCGATACTCACGAAGTAAAAACATTCATGACGTTTGATTTAAAGGCAGCAGTTTATTTCAACTAAACAATGTTTTTACAGAGGAATCAGGAGTGTTTGAAATCAGATGACGAGTCAAACGATCAGGAGGAGTGTAAAAAACATCTGAACATCAAAGTCTGTGTATGATAATCATAATAATCATAATCATAATAATAATCATGATCATAATAATAATAATCATCATAATAAGCTCTTATTGACTCACATTAACTCATGTTTCTGATTCTGTGATCAGGATGTTGGACAGACTCATGGATTATATCTCTCTCAGCCAATCAGGACACTTCATTCTGTGTCACCGCCTTTGAGTCCAGCAGCGTTTTGATGACGTCATCACTGTAGGACAAGGTGTGTCGCAGCACCTGCACGGTGTGCTGGCCAATCAAAGGAGGGGGCGTCAGCTCATCGTGGGCAAAGCTGCTGAAACGAACCGCCGGACCTGAAGACAAACAAACAAACAGATGAAGTGAATGAGCGCTGCGGCCTGTAGGGGGCGACAGTTCAGTGCTGACAAAAAACTTCAAAGAATAAACAGGAAGTCACAGAAACAGTTACTTCCTGTAAGATCTGTAGGCTGCTTGTAGTTTACAGACCGCATTTGGATTTATTCATGTGTTTGTAAATATAATGTATATTTATGTGGAAATGTGCGTTATGTCTGTGAAACACATTGATGCTCGTTTTGATATGTTTTCTATAATTAAGCTTTATTATTATTATTATTATTATCAACCACACAGCATATGTTTTTAGATTAAACCTTTGTTAACAACATGAGACTAATATCCAGCAATCGAACATTAAATATTACAATTACACAGAAAAATAGGATTTTCTACAAAACGTGGTGTTTGTTGTGAAATCTAAGAGCCAATCAGCTCTTTGATCTGGCGACAGGAGGGAAGGAAAGAAGAGGAAGGAAGGAAGGAAGAGGAAGGAAGGAAGGAAAGAAGGAAAGAAGAGGAAGGAAGGAAGGAAAGAAGGAAAGAAGAGGAAGGAAGGAAGGAAGGAAGGAAGAAAGGAAGGACTCGAAGGGAACAAACTGTTTATTTTGGGAAACTAACAACAATCATCTGTTTTTTTAAGTTCAGCACTAATGAGCTGAACTCTCACAGTCAGTGTGTGTGTATTTTTGTGTGTCTCTTTGTGTAGCTGTGATCACATGATCATGTGTGTGTTGGCCTACATCTTGATTTCATGCATGACTGTCTGCGTGTGTTTATGTGTGTGTGTGTGAACAGTGCTTCTATTTTCACCCCATTAGCAACCTGTTCTCCCCTTCAATGACACTCAACAAGTGTCAGGCTCAGTGTGTGTGTGTGTGAGTGTGTGTGTGTGTGTGAGTGTGTGTGTGAGTGTAGGGGTGTGTGTGTG
>NW_022286376.1:0-2910 GCF_004355925.1 Anarrhichthys ocellatus | reverse complement strand
CTGTTCATTGATTGCAAAAAACCCAAGAAGGCGACGGCCAAAACACCGAACTCGAGACTTCAAAACGTCCGTACTGGGAAGAAGCTTCAGTGGGGTAAGTTTGGGTTTTGCCGATGCTTACACCTCAGACTCTCTGACGTTTAAAACAGATTTCTGGAAATAAATGTCTCCGTTTCACATGTTACGTAATCAATTACCAAATGTGCTCGTGTTTCACACCTCAGCGCCTGTCTTGTTATTGCTGCCGTGTCGACCACAACGACCCTCAGACTTCAATTATGTAATGGATTCTCAGCAACTACTGGCCTGTCTTTTTTTTACTGCATTCGCAGAAAACAGCAGCGCTCCTCTGGGAAGCCTCAACAAGTCACACACTCAACCGTGTGTGTGTGTGTGTGTGTGTGTGTGTGTGTGTGTGTGTGAGGATGTACTCACAGGCTAGTTTGACAGGAAGGTTAGAGAGTGAGACAGGATGAGACAGAGTGAGACAGCCGTGCATGATGGGAGGGGAGTTAATAATTACAGGTCTGTGTGTAGTATGAAAAGAGAAGGAGGCGAGTTGCATCAGTGCAGTCGCCTCTATAAACTACACAGCACAAGGAAACCACAGAGACGGTATCACACTCACAACACTTTCTTACTTTTCCATTTCATGTATAACCTCAACGGGGCTTTCAGTTCCTGCTTGTAAAGAGTGACGTATTCTGCTGATATGGAGGGAAACTACGGTGAGTGTGGCCAGAGAGGTAAAAACTACAGCCATCAGCATCTCAACAGCATCTACCACCACATCTGGGATGTTTCATTGCTCCACCAGCCACTCTGGTACACAACACATCACTGTACTGCTCTACTATGAGTCTAGCTGGGTGGTAAGTACGGGACATTTTGGGTCTATTTGTCTCGTTATTTATTGTTTGTTTTGGAGATAAGGCTGAACAATATACCCATCCAACATCTGCATCAAAATGTACATGAATGTGTAATAGTCACACTGCAAACGATGCAATACAAAGGCAAAGCAGGCCCTCCATGGAAGACTACATACTTTATTTAACTACATGATAGGACATTTAAAAACAAGCAAAGAAATCACCAATCACAATCATTTTCAGGGCAGACTGATTAATATAGCGTGCATAGAAAAATACATTCTGAGTCCTGTTGGATTTAGAAACGATGGTATTGTGCTTTTATGTTTACACATGAGATTCAAGTCTTCAGAATTGAGTGCAGAGTTTGTTTCAGAGTTGCTTCAGTGAAGATATGAAGAATTACAGGAAGTTCACCACAGACACAGACCAGTACCGTAATACTACAAACATATAGATATTGCAATACTTTCATCAGCAGGCCACAGGCTCAACCATTGTTTCCTCCTTCAGATAGATTGTTAGTTATGTAAACACACATTTATTTAACAATGAAAATCTTCCAGACACTTTAAGAAACGTCACAAGAAGGAAACCAAAAGACAAAATACTAAAAAAGACTAATATTTGCATCTAATATCAGTTAGAAAAAAGGTGCAACTAATGATTATTTTCATCATCCATTAATTTCTCAATTGAGCAATTCATCGAGTCCATAATGTATCAGTAAACTGTGAAAACATTTCAACGGTTAAGTCTAATGTCTCGTGTTGTCCAAAACCTAAAGATATTCAGTTTATAATGAGCAGAGAGGAGCAGCGAGTCATCACGAAGGTAAAGCAAGAAAAAACAATTGATTATGAGTTGCAGATTCAGTTCCTCTGTCTTCAGAGGTTTAGAAGCACGTTTAAGGTTAAATGACTGACTGTTGGTTTGATCTCACAACGTTTACAGCAGAAAGAAGCAACGCTAGCCGCATGTTTCAGCTCTTCTTGTGTCGGCACATCCTTGACATTCATTTTTTCCTCCCAGAACTCCACCAAAAGTGTTTCTATTCATGAAATCAGCCGGTTTACCGTTAAAGTAATAAAACAGGGCGGTGAACTCCCCGACAGCTTGTTTCTAAAGGCCTCGCTGTGTTCCAGGTACGGACGGCTCTGACTCAGGTGTTGGCAGCAGCAGAGTATTAGAAACGTATTTCTTAATTTTTATGGAACAAAAATGGGCGACCACGCTCACCCCTGGTGCATGAACATACGACTGAAATAGCTCCTTAAATAAATAATGAATGGTCTCCGCAGAGGAGCGAAGATGAAGACAGATGGAGCGATGAGGTGTGCAGGTGTACTTCCTCCGCCCGTGTGCTTTGTTCTCTCTGCCTACATGCGTTCCTTACATCACATATCATGACTCGGAGGAGATTTAAATAATTCACAGGGTCGGCAATAAACCTGAGTTCACATACTTCACAAGATGATGTGGATGTTTAGTGACCTACAGGAAGAGCTTTCTTATTACCAGGACACACGGGAGGACAGCGGCGTTTGTTCTTCTCGCAGCGTTCGTTATGACGTTATTATGATGCTGCAGTTATTTGTTGCCTCCCTTTTAAGTTCCTGTCCATTTAACATGTATTAAATGGGACTCTACGGAGGTGCCACAATGCTACCAAAGAGTATATGCTATATGGAGGTTTTTAAGCTCTTGCTTCGCTATACAGATGAGCTGACCTTACTAGCCGCTTTTTAGCTAACAGACACGCTTGTGTCGCAGTATCGATCCTGAATATTTAAAGTTTCAATACTCATGTTCTGCAGTATCGATGCTCTGGTGCAGGCTGCGCTTCCTGCTCTCTCTTTTAACAAAAATCTAAAATGTTATGCCCTCAATGTGCGGTGCGGTATTGAATATCAATATTTTTCAAGGTATTGCATCTAAGATAGAAACACCAGTATCGTGACGGCACTGCAACACACTGAACACCTTTTCCAGGTGCAACGTTTGAGGTTAATATTTCGCACATGTCAAGACGATGACT
>NW_022286375.1:0-2911 GCF_004355925.1 Anarrhichthys ocellatus | reverse complement strand
ATTTTTTTTAAGTATGAAATCCTTATTTGTTATTAAATTATAGTTTTTGTTACTATTTATAATAATGAGTATTAATATGTTTTTAAATCAATCCAACCTCTTTAACCTACAGTTCAATTTACAGTTTAAAGTTCTTCAAGACATTGTAGTTTGTGTTAATATTTATAATTCTTTGTTATCATACATGGTAAAAAGTATTTTTATGTAATTAAGTATTACAGTTTACCAGGTTATTAAATCCCATTGGTATTAATACATTAAAGTATATGCACAGTTATAAACTACAGGCGTCATTAACTATTATTCATGGCGAATTTCAGAGTAAAAGTTTGTTTCATGGGTAATTTCAAAATAAAAGTTTGAAACAGGAGATGGCGCCAAATCCTCATGGACAGCAGCCTCCAATCAGCACATCAGCTGTTATAAATAAGTGCAGAGATAATATTTATCACATGAATCATGTCTTTTATTCTCTTTCTTCTTATTTGTATCTCAGATTTATTAACGCCATAACTTTGTATGGGTTTTCTGTGATGGATTTATAGTCCAACAGTTAATTTTAATCCCTGGACAAAAGCCTTTGCTTTTGATTTACGTGTGATCTGCCGTCCTGCGGTATTGCAGAGCAATAAAAACACTTTCGGAGCAGAAGATTAATGCCGAACTTTTCTCCATCTGTCTGAAGAAGCCTGGGTTCCCTCACCTCCCTGATATCAAAGACTTGGCTCTCCGCTTCCGTCTTCTTCCGTGTTTTCTCTCCGTCCTTCATGTCGAAGCCTGCGGAGGAACAGAAACCAAACCCATCAGATGATGGCGTGACAAGAGCGCAACGTGCCTGTCCGACCACGTGACCAGAGGAGTGCGCGCGAGAAGAAACACACGGACAGGTGTGTTCCGTGCGCCATTTAGCAGCCCCCAAAAAACCTGCATCTGGAGCGGCGCGCGGGTCAGCGTCTGTCTGCTCGGATCCTTCGCACCTTATAAGAGTGAGACTGACCATCAGGACTTCATTACAAAGGATCTGCACGCGTGCGTGCGTGTGTTGGATCAGTGAAGCAACGCTGCAGCCTGCTGCCAAAACACTGAACTCCCCGCATCCCCAGCATGCACTCTGTCCACGGATCAGGTCTTAACAGGTCAACAAGTCCCGGCCTGAAGAACGCTTGGTTCATCCTCTGCAGCCCCTCAAATGGTGCGTTCAAGGACATCCTCTTCCACCCACAAGCTGTGTCCCAAAGTCGGCATTAAGTCCCTCAGAAGGAGAGCTGCGTGCAGACATAATACAGCAGAGCTGATGTGTGCTGTTTACAGAGGAAATGAGAAGCTGCAGGAAATTAAAACTAATTAGTGATGGTGGTGAGACAGGAAACATTTTACTCTTCATGAAGTTTAGTTGGCAGATTGATTGACGCACATATTAATGAAAACAATTTTCTTCTGTGTTCTAATGACAAAGAGCATATTTTATGTATATTTATGTATTTAATAAAAGATCAGGAAGTTTTACGAGGTGTTTGGAACTCGGTGGAAGTCGTTAAAAGAACTTGCAGGATGTAAATAAAGAAAGCAGATAAAGTCCCCGTCTGCTCATATCTTTACATATTAAACTCTTTAGAATGAGCACAGTAGTGTTTGGCTTCTGCAGCAGACACGATGAAGGAGCCACATGTTCAACTGTGTCCACTAAAGGTTTGAAATGACAAGATACAGTGTGTGTGTGTGAGTGTGTGTGAGCGTGTGTGAGAGAGTGTGTGTGTGAGTGTGTTTCTGCCTCCAGGTCTCATTTGTAGACACCAACTGATTAAACAGGTATGACACATGTGAGAAGGTACAAGCATGATGAGACACTCTTAGTGTGAACATATATGTCTGTGTGTGTGTGTGTGTGTGTGTGTGTGTGAGACCCCGTAGAGGCCTGACCCCCCCCCATCGGTGCTGCTCGTTAATCACAGGGTGATCGTTTCTAAGGAAAACAAGAGGCGCCGGGAGCAAAAACAAACCGGTGAGAATGTGAAAGGAAAGCCGGAGCGGCGGGGAATTCATGAGGGAGAATGTTATCGCTGCGACTAAAGGTCATATTGTTCACTTCTTCCTGACAGGCAGAGAGAGAGAGAGAGAGAGAGAGAGAGAGAGAGAGAGAGAGAGAGAGAGAGAGAGAGAGAGGGGAGGGAGAGAGAGAAAGAGGGAGGGAGGACTGAGAAGGATTGGTAGGGAGGAAGAGAGAACCACAATGTGGGCCTCAAACTGAACAAGGACACATTCTGCATGTTACACACACAAAGGCATTGACACAACACACACACACACAACACACACACCTACACCTACACACATAATGGCCATAAGTATGCGGACAGCCCCCATGTGTGCTGGTTGATGATCAGCATCAATGTGACTCCACATGTGAACAGCCTGGTTTCAGTGTTTCTTCCAGATGTTGAACCTGCTGCTGGGATTTGATCCCGATCAGACACCGGAGCATCAGGTCTGGATCGCAGGTGGAAGTGACTCCGTGAGGAAGAAGAACACGAAGAGGATGTTTATGAAGCTGAGCTTTTACAAAACATGATCCAGTGAGAGACAGTGAGACAGGGTTCAACCTAAAACCAGCTCAGTGAGGCCAAATCTCCTCCAATGAAAGTAGCAGCACGAGCTACAAAAGTCTCTCAATCTAGAGCAAGTCTCCCAGTCATCAACACTGACCACTCCTCCCTCCAGGTAGACAGGTAGGGAGACAGGTAGTGAGGTAGGTAGACAGGTAGGGAGGTAGGTAGGGAAGTAGGTAGACAGGTAGGGAGACAGGTAGGGAGGTAGGGAGACAGGTAGACAGGTAGGGAGGTAGGTAGACAGGTAAGGAGACAGGTAGGTAGACAGGTAGGGAGACAGGTAGGGAGACAGGTAGGGAGGTAGG
>NW_022286374.1:0-2911 GCF_004355925.1 Anarrhichthys ocellatus | reverse complement strand
TTTTTTTTTTTTTTTTTAACACAATCTGGTTAAAGTAAACACTTTATTGAATAAAAAGCATGAAGAATATAATGTTTCTGGATGAAATATCACAGTTTTAAACTTTTAGTTTTGATGCTTTTTCTGATGGAAGCGTTCGTCACACATGATGTGTTCAAGGACCGTCGGAGATATACAAACCTGCCAATAACGATGCTTTTTACAATTTCTGGCCATGATAAACGGTGTAGTTTTGACGTATCGGCAGCATTTGTTATCACTTGAACCATAAACTCTCAAAATGACAACTTTCCTTCCATATTTCAAAATAAAAGCCCACCAGCCTAATCTGGTGGGTGGGTTTTGGGGTTCAGAGGGTTAAACAGAGGAGCTGTTTGTTGAGGATTGAATCCGTAGTTTTTAGGGTTCGGGGCTTTGGATGAAGTGTGCTCGTTCCTCCTGCAGGGCCGGGAAGGAGAGATCCGTCACTTGTTCCGAGGCTTCGCCTTCCTCCACTGTAAGAAGCTGGTGGAGAACGGAGGAATGTTCGTCTGCAAGACCAGACACCTGGTGTTGGCCGGTGGATCCAAGGTCAGCGTGACAGATTCTCACATCATTCATTCACAGGGAGACGGAGTAGAGTTTGTTTCACTCACAATGAGGATTACATCGTTTCACATGGTGTTTGATATGACATCTGTGGTCATGAAGCCATGAACTCAAAGCAGCTTCTGCTGTTTTTTGTCACATTTTTCTCTGTGATCTCGTTTTTCTCTTCAAAATAAAAGCCCTGCTCCTCTATGGAACCAGAACCATCATGACTAGAAGTAGAACTAGAACATGTCTTTAGTGCAGAACAACACCGTTATGACGACATCAATCATTAAAAAGAAAACAATGCGAGCAGAATTTATTTTAATTTGTTGTAAAAATTGGAAACACTGAAATAATGTTTCTGGATGAAATATCAGTTTTAAGGTTTTAGTTTTGATGCTTTTTCTGATGGAAGAGTTCGTCACACATGATGTGTTCAAGGACCGTCAGAAAGATAAGAATCTGACGATAATGACGCTCTTTACAGCTTCTGGCTGTGATGAACGGGGCAGTGTTGACATATCGGCAGCATTTGTTATCACTTGAACCATGAACTCTCAAAATGACAACTTTCCTTCCATATTTCAAAATAAAAGCCCACCGGCCTTTTCTCTCTGTGACTCTGAGCTCTGTTTGTCTCTTTCAGCCCAGAGACGTGACCAACTTCACAGTGGGAGGATTCGCTCCAATGAGCCCTCGAATCACCAGCCCGATGCACCACGGAGGAGGAAGTGAGTGTCACAAACTGAACGCACCGCAGCAATAAAACTGTTCTTTAAAGCTGCTCACAGGGACATTAGACGCTTCCACCGGTGAATCTGACTCATTTAATGTGATTTACATCCTCACAGGAGGCTTCTGAAGTCTTATCTTAATAATCCATCATGCTGGGCAAAGATGGGAAACACTTCAGCTCTGTTTATACTCAACCAGAACAAAGTATTATCATTCAGTCGAACGATAACCTGCATTCCTACTTATCCCCACATCTAGAGATGCGTGACTGTCTGTGTAGCTTTGCTCTGAGCCAATCAAAACAGGCGTTCTTTGATGTATTGCTCTGCTCGGTGTGATGTTGTGTTGTCGTGTCATTGCCACGAGGGATTTTGTTCGGCCAGTTGTGTGTTTAAGTTTTTAATAAAGTTCTCCGCCAAAAACCAGGGGAAGACAAATCTCTGAGACTTTTACAGCTCAGTTTATAACCATGAAGACGTGAAGACGCTGAGTCATCTTTTCTTTAGGATTGTTAGAGACACACGAGATACTTCAGCTTCCATAAACTATCGTCTGATAATAGGATGTTTTATTATCCAAATGTTTTATTTATTAAAAGAGAAACAGCAGATTGATTGTTAAAGACAGCTACTGTTAGTGTTTCACTCATCAGATGATTAAACATGAAGATAAATATGGAACACCTTTGTGTCCACTTAACTTCCAGTTTAGCTCGTGAGTTCCTCCCACATTAAGAAGATAAATCAAACACTGACTTTGTGTTGATGTTTTTGTCATCCTGCAGGTTCTCCACAGAGAGGAGGAGGAGGAGGAGGTGGAGCAGGAGGAGGAGTCGGAGGAGGGGGGATGGGGCGGGGCAGAGGACGAAGAGACAACGAGCTGATTGGTCAGACGGTCCGAATCTCACAGGGTCCCTACAAAGGTAAAACAGTGACACAGTTGTGACTGTTGTGCAGTCCGTCATCTTGTTTCTTGTGTGCGTAAGTGATGCTGATGAATCTGACTACATCTCCCAGGGTACATTGGTGTGGTGAAGGACGCAACAGAGTCCACGGCCAGAGTGGAGCTTCACTCCACCTGTCAGACCATCTCTGTAGACCGACAGCGCTTAACTACCATGTACGTACTCTCACGTACAAGGATCCACGCGTTATATATAATCATACCGATGTTTATCCGTCATGTTTACGGCTCCGTTAAATATAGTTTGATGCTCTGTCTTCTACCAGAAGCCATTAGCAGCTTTGCGTTTATGTGTAAAACGCCTTTCAAGCACTTCTAGCACCAACTTCAGTTGACGCCGTTAGTCTCAGGTGCTGCTGATTGAGGGAAAGAAGCCGTTTAGGACTTAAATGTAGTGACTATAAGTCCTAAACTTCAGCCGCTACTGGCTGCTACATCTGAATTGTTTAGAGAAAGGATAGACGTTACCAATACTTATACATCAGTGCATCTCTTTTTCCCTCTAGTGTCCATCACATCCAATAAGTTAAAACAAATAACAGCACACGATGTTAACCACCAGGAGTCAACCTCTGGTTCTTTAAAGTGACGTCAAAGCTTCATGTGTTAAACCTGCATTCTCTCTAATGTCCACCAGGGG
>NW_022286373.1:0-2999 GCF_004355925.1 Anarrhichthys ocellatus | reverse complement strand
GAAGAGGAGCAAAGAGGTACAAAACACACAAATCAATACCCAGGAATCAGTACTAATAATAATAATAATAATAATAATAATAATACAATACTCTGAGGAGAACCAAGCAGACTGTGAACCGACTCACGGGCAGAACTTTAGACCTGCTGCCTGAAGAAGAAACACTGATATAAAGAATTAATACATCATTTATACTTTGATTTAAATGCATCTTTAAGTTTAACAATCTAAATGTATTAGAGTTCAACAACATTAACGGGTAAAACCAAATCCTCCTCACTGGTTGACAGGTAAAAGAGAACAACCAACCCAAACCAGCCAGTGACCTGGAAGCCGGGAAGCCCCTCCCATTCTTTTACGGAAACCTGCCCCCTCAGCTTCTGAACACCCAATTGGAGGAGCTGGATCCCTTCTACCAATCACAGAAGGTCTGTCTCTCTTTAATAGAATCCTCATTAAAAGATGAAAAACATCAAGTCTGACCTCTGACCTGTCTCTCTCTGACCTGTCTCTCTCTCTGACCTGTCTCTCTTTCTCTGTCTGTCTCTCTCTGACCTGTCTCTCTCTCTCTGTCTGTCTCTCTGACCTGTCTCTCTCTGTCTGTCTCTCTCTGACGTATATCTATGTATATCTCTCTCTGACCTGTCTCTCTGACCTGTCTGTCTCTGACCTGTCTGTCTCTCTGACCTGTCTCTCCCTGACCTGTCTGTCTCTCTCTGTATGTCTCTCTGTCTTTCCCTGTCTGTCTCTCTGACCTGTCTCTCTCTGACGTATATCTCTCTCTGACCTGTCTGTCTCTCTGACCTGTCTCTCTCTGACGTATATCTCTCTCTGACCTGTCTCTCTCTGATGTGTCTCTCTCTCTGACCTGTATCTCTCTGACCTGTCTGTCTCTCTCTGACCCGTCTGTCTCTCTGACCTGTCTCTCTCTCTCTGACCTGTCTGTCTCTCTGACCTGTCTGTCTCTCTCTGACCTGTCTGTCTCTCTCTGACCTGTCTCTCTCTCTCTGACCTGTCTGTCTCTCTCTCTCTGACCTGTCTGTCTCTCTGAAATGTATGTCTCTCTCTCTGCAGACGTTCATCGTGCTCAGTAAAGACAACATAATTCACAGGTTTAATGCTGAGTTGGCTTGTTACCTGCTGAGTCCGTTCAGCCCGCTGAGGACCGTCGCCATGAAGATCCTCATGAACTCATATCCTTTGTGACCCTCTACTGAATTCATGTAGTCCATTTGTTGTTTTTTAGTAGTAAAGTTTTTTTTAGTAGTTTATTGTAATTTTGTGTCAATAGTTTTGTGTCTTTTTTGATAGTTTAGTGTTATTATTAGAAGTTTACGGTAATTCTTTATCGGTAGTTTTGTGTCTTTCATGGTTGTCTAGTATCATTTTGGGAATTCAGTGTATTTTTTGGTAGTTTGGAGTAATTTGTATTGGTAGTTCAGTGTCTTCTTGTTTTGTGATACTTTTTGTGTCTTTTCTGGCAGTTTAGTATCTTTTTTTGTATAGCATCATTTTGGAAATGCAGTGTCTTTTTTGGTAATTGGGAGTAATTTCTGCATTACATTACAGTACAGTCATTTAGCAGACGCTTTTATCCAAAGTGACGTACAATTCAGATTCTATCATATGGGTCTTGCTCAAGGACACATCGACATGCGACTAGTGGACCCGGAACCGGGGATCGAACTGCCGTTCCTTTGATTGAAGGACGGCCCTGCTCTCCACTTAGCCACAGTCGCCCATATATTATCTTCACGCCATCTCCATCGTGGTATATTGTGCCTCGTTAAGTGACCATTGTCATACATGTTCACAATGCATTGTGGGATACTTTGAGTCTTCTATTTAGGGTTTACTACTTCTCATTATACATTCAAAACTATGACATGGTGAACTCACGATACTGTGAGACTGACTTTGGACTGAACTTTTCCTCAATTCATCAAAACTTTATTCAGTTTGTTCATCATGGTAACAATTCTGACCAACTGTGTGTTCATGACGATGACTGATCCTCCAGCATGGAGCAGGATGGTCGAGTGAGTAACACACACACACACACACACACAGGAGGACCAAATAACATCTGGAAATAACAGAACTGATTCACAGCATAAAACTGTATTTTGAAGAACAAAGAGTCAGTCTGTCCTCAGTGTCAATCTTTCATTGTTCACAAAGCTGTCGTCTGCATATAAAAGGTCACTAAAGTTCAGTTTGAACTTTGACCTCTTTGGAAAGTGTAAGTGCTGAATTGAATCTCTGTTCTCAAAGCTACATACTAATGTCTGGGACACAAGTTGAGCTCTGGGGTTTGTCATGGTCACAGTGTGAGCTGTGATGTTGACTGCAGATGGCAATAGATAATATGAATAATAATGTTCTGGGTACGCTATATTTTACCCCAATGATATGATCAATGATATGAAACATATTTTTGTCTTTGATGCAGTCACATAGCATCAAAGTAGAAAAATACAATTTAAAATGTATATATATTTCACTTATACTTTATATTGATACTGATTCATTCGAACGCTTCAGGAACAAGTGTTGAGAAGTTTTCTGGTATTGAATATTATCAATGTAAGAACCACACAACCATCTAATCCCTTTATGTATGCTATGCTAAATGCTATATAAGCTTTAATTTCACAACGGGAGTGTTACTTTTGTTACACCTGTGTTCTATTTCAATTGAGTGTATTTGTGCTGAATTTAAATATTTCTGTGTTTTTCCGTCTTTAAACAGACACGTGTTCACAGCCATCTACATGTTTGAAGCCATCATAAAGGTTGTTGCCAGAGGCTTCTGTGTCGGGAAATTCACCTTCCTCAGAGATCCCTGGAACTGGCTGGATGTTATGGTGATCAGCACGGGGTAATAATCAACAATGTTTGATGACAAATCAACACATTTTAATGACAAACTTTGTAGTCGTCGTGTATCTCTTTGTGGTCGTCGTGCATCTCTTTGTGGTCGTCGTGCATCTCTTTGT
>NW_022286372.1:0-2912 GCF_004355925.1 Anarrhichthys ocellatus | reverse complement strand
GTCTCCTGGATCCTTTAACCACCGTGATCCAGACTGAAATATCTCAATACATATTGGATGTACTTCCATAACATTTGGTACAGACATTTATGTTCCCCGCAGGATGAATACTGCGGACTTTGGTTATATCCAGACTCTTTATCTAATGACAACAGCTCCGATCCTACAGCAGGTCAGGTCCATCAACGGACTTCTGAGACGAAAAAAATGAATAAATGTTTCGTCACTGAGGTCCCGAAGAGCTCCGTAATGAATATTCAGAGTACTTAATCAAATAAAGCACCTTTTATCAGAGACAGATTATCTATGGATTCATGGATTAACCCTCATGCCTCAGAACACAGAGCCCTCAAACTGTTTAACTCCATGAGATCAGACCTATTTCTTAGCATTTTAAAAGTTTGCACTATCTTTCATGCATATCACAAGGTCTGTATGGTACATTTCACCTGTGTGTGTGTGCGTCAGGTGTGGCTGCACTAATGAATTAAACAGCAGGCTCATTACACACCTAAACACACACACACACACACACACACACACACAGTCTCTAAACAGCGTCCAACAATGGCCGCTCTCTAAATCTCATTCAATCCTGATTTAATCAAACGCCGCTCGGCCTTCTGTCCTTTGTTCTGTGATTATATTTTTCCTCTCCGGTGAGAGCGGCTGCACAGAGGAAGAGAAAGCTGCGGTCAGATAAACAAACGGGATGAAATTTGTCGCTTTTATCGCAGGTTGAATGGCGACTCTTCTGACCGGCGGGGTTTTATTGTGAGCTTTTTATTTTATTTCATTCTGTTCATTTATTGCTGATGACAATAGCGAGGTGACAGAGGTGAACGTAACATTACAGCTAGCTCTCATTAAAGAGGAAGGAGAGGACATTGACACAGGGAGGACACTGGTTAGTTAATGGTGTTAATGTTTTCATTCATCTTAACCCTCCGAGCTCTGAACTGACCTCACACACACAAAGCTTCATTCACCTCAAACTGCAGCTCACAAACATCGTCTCTTTATGTCGCGGTGGAGCAAATCACAGGGACAGATACACAACCTCAGTCATGCTTGTTTGCTGCCTTGTTGTGTGGATGTTGAAGGAGGGACAATATTCTTGGTCCTTTCAAAGCTGTCTTATTTAGCCTGACGTGCTACGTCTCCTGGGCTAGCTAGCTGAGGAGCTAGCTGAGGAGCTAGCCGAGGAGCTAGCTGGTACAAGATTCAGAGTCTTTTTAAAACATGTGTGTCAGGAACGGCAGGGTTTCTGGGCCTGTGGTGTTTCTGCTCCAAACTGCATATTTCTAAAGTCTAGTCATCATGGAGAGTTTTAGAGTTTTATATCAGTGAAATATTGCCAACGACAGTTGAACCTGATGTTGCGACAGAAGTTTAACTTGCAGATCAACTTTTCAACTTTTACATTTTGTTAAGTTGAGTAGATATTGACTTCTATCAAGAAATATCTGTTGGAACTCTTTTATTACAGCTGTTCTGTCATTTGTTTTCTGGGGGGGGGGCAGCAGTAGCTCGGTCCAAGTACTGAGCGTGGACTGGTACTCTGAGAGGTGCTAGTTTGCCTCCTGGGCATAGCCGAAGTGCCATTGAGCAAGGCACCAGACCCCCAAACTGCTCCGCGGGCGCTGAATGAATATCTGCCCACTGCTCCTCATACCGGGATGGGTTGAATGCAGAGGATAATCTCACTGTGTGTTCTGTGGACATGTGTGATAATAAACGCTTTTGGATAATTAATGCTTTGATAGCTTGTCTAAAACTTTGAGGATTCTGTTTCTTTGTTACTTTACAAAATCATTGTTAACTCGTGTTTGTGTCATCTTTTAGTCATTTCAAAAAACTTTATTACGATAGTCATTACCATACAGGTACACATGCTGTACATACTGCAGATGGTTTCATGGTGTATCATATGTTATAACTTGATCATGTGTTCTATTGCACAAGTAGCTAATGGTTCCACGTTTCCTTGATACCTTGCCCTGAACTCTGTGTGAGCGTGAGGATGTGAAGGCTGTGGACATACAGAGAGATAAACAGGTTTGTTAACTTTGCTGCCGTGTCTCCGGCGGTGAAATGTGCAGATGAAAACACAGAACAGATAAGAATTTTAACAAGCAGCAGAATCACAGCAGAGCTTTTAATATGATGAAGCTCTGACTTTACACCTCCAGCTGTGTGTTTGGAGCGAGAGGCACATTCATACGCACTCTCCTGCTGTCAGCTGATATTGGACTAATAGTGGAGTAATCCTGCAGTTCATCTATGAAATGCCCGGCGAGTCAAACAGTGTGAATCCCTGGACTCTGCAGGAACACATTAGGCCACGTACAGTAATTCTCTCTTCAACCTGAGTGCAGCCAGTTCTTCCATTAAAGGCCCGTGTGCTGCTGTTTGCTGTGTAATTATTACAGCGGCTATAGGAGCGGTCACTGCTAATGTTCAGTTAAAAAAACATGCAATGAACTCAGTGCTGCTGTGTTTTCTGAAATGACCCGTTTCATCAATAATGCAGCAGCAGCGACTCGTTTCTTCTCACAACCGGACTAATAAACCTGCAGCCGAGAGCAGAGACGAGGAAGACAAAGGACACGCATGGATTGTTTGTAATATGTGAATATTTTACAATGTAGATCCTCTTTTAACAGTATAGCAGATGTTTACAGTGTCAATTTGCAATTTCAGGAATCCTATAATTTTAACAGAATCACACGAGATGATCTGTTACATCTCTGTGTGTCTGTCTCAGTATGAGACAGATCCAGGACATGATTAGCCTAGCTTAGCACAAAGACTTAATCAGGAGGCGACCTCCCGTTCTTTAAGTGAAGTCAAAGCTTCATGTGTTAAAGCTGCATTCTCTCTAGTGTCCACCAGGGGGCGACTCCTCTGGT
>NW_022286371.1:0-2912 GCF_004355925.1 Anarrhichthys ocellatus | reverse complement strand
TCATCAAGATCTATTGTGTTACATGCATCCGTAACACAAGCATCATCTGTCCAATAATTGCGCAACAAAAAAAAAGCTAATTGTTAATTTGTTCACTCTGGTTGAATTAAATCTAAATGTAAATGTTACTTATGTGTGCTTTTGCTTACACAGCGTTGCTTTGTTTTTCTGTATCTTTGTTGGTACATAAGGCAAAGAGTGATACATGTATTATTTAGAAGAGTGAACGTTATCCTAATTCAATAGTAACACCTGTTATCTCGCTCTCTCCTCACAGGTGCGTCTGTATCAACAGATGGAACCTCACGAACAGCTGGGTCTCAAGCTCCAAAACCGTCTTCTCAGGGATCGGTTGTCTTTTCCAGATTGCCTTTATCGAGCAACCAGGAAGCCTCAAAGATAAACCAGGGGACCAGCCCAGTGCAGTTCCCCAGTTCTGATCCACCAGAGCGAAGCCGTGTGAGATTTCAGCCACTTCATGTGGACTACGACAAGGCGGGCCATCACCTGGACCAAAGTTCCGCCCCCAAGGCAGGAGGGGAGCGAGACCAGGAGAGCAGGGACCCTCACCTCCCTCACCCTGCTGCCCGGCAGAGCAGCAGCACTCTGGACCAGCTGTGGGAGAGGTTCTGTGCTCAGTGGAGCCTGGAGGAGTCCCGACCAACCAGCGACAGAGAGGCCTCACTGCTTGAGCGGCTAGAACGCCTGTCCTGTCTCATTCATAGCACCAGGGAGACACGCATGTCAGGACTACAAGAAGAGAAGCCAGGGAGGAGGGGAGAGGATGTTGGAGAGGTGAAGAGGAGCTTCGGCTGTGAGGCCAGAGGACTGGAGAGGAACGTCGGAGGAGGTAGAAAGGTCCACGGTGAACCTCCCGTCCCTCTTCAGGCCTGGACGCAGAGGCTTCAGGGAGAGGAAGCGTCTCAACCTGCAGACGAGGACAGCCGTGACTCCTTCACCTCCGGCTTCTCTCAGGGCTCCTCCCACAGTCAGCACCTCTGTCCTGCAGACAGAGACGAGTCGGAGACTTTGTCCACCGTCTCCGGCTCCATGTCCACCGTGGACACGGCGCGGCTGGTCCGAGCCTTCGGCGCCCACCGAGTCCAGCACCTGATACCGAGCTCCAGCCTCAGCAAACTGTACAGCACCATCAGCAAGCAGAAAGAAGGGAGAGAACAGAGGAGAGGAAGACACAAAGAGCCACCTCACCTCATCACACTGTCAGAGAGCACCGATGAGTCCACAGTGAGTACATCTGCAGATCATCCGACCACCAAAGGAACCTGAACGTCATGTTAAAGTCTCGTGACTGTAGAGCTGCAGGTTGCATTGCTGCAGAGAGCGGCGAAACAGAATTCAGCCATCGTTCATTTATTATTTACTCCCGTGTTGTTTCCTGCTGTGGCGTGTCACACTGTGTTCTGTGAAATAGTTCTCTGAAGGAGCACAGAACACAGTAACACACGATAGTGGCTTGTAGTTTCAGATCTAAATGTCTATCATTTCATTGGTCTTCAGGCTGCTGCTGCTTCTACAACATCAACCAGCACCGACAACCGAGCGTCTCGCCGCGGCGCCTCCAGGCCTCTGGCAGCCAAGAAGGCTGTGAAACTGGTCAGCAGAGGCGTCCAGGCAGGTCAGTGCAGCAGAGGACGTCACTAAGAGAGAGACCATCACACAGTGCTCACATATTTCTGTTCATGATAAATGACTGATGTGTTCCCTCAGTCACCAATAGAGAGGAGCAAAGCACATTTGTGTTAACATGTCACATATTATTATAACACCGGATATTGTTAAGAGTGTTTGAAGATACTAAACACTTTTAGAAAATATCCCAAACGTACCAACAGAGTCTTCTGGTCAAACTAAACTTTATTTTACAGGTTGTCCAGTTTAATTAACAACAAATTCTTCATTCAGTTCATCACATTCACTCTCTTGACACTGATTATTTTTGGCAGCTCGTTCTCTGGGCTCGACGGTTCTGAGCTTCTTAAACTGACTCGACTCTAAAAGATACCGTAGCCGTAGCATATTAAGGCTACAAACGACCCATAATGCAACTCTCTATTCTCAGAGAAAGTCTGCTATTGTGTTTAGTCCTCAACTAACCAAAGTAATTCTTTAAGAGATTCTTCCCACTGGTGTTCTCTTTCTCCTCAGGTGACCTGGAGCTCGTCAGCAACGGGACTCGACGCCACACACGAGATGTTGGAACCACATTCCCTTCGCCTGGTGAAGCCAGAACATCCTCTTCCTCGTCCAGCTTAGAGAGAGGAAGAGGAGGGAAAAGGAGCCCCTCTCAGAGTCAGGGGTCACAAAGACAGAGGAAGAGCAAGAGAAGCCCACCAAAGACCCTCCCTGAAGGTACGTCAGACTACAGAGTTGGTGTCTGTGCACAAGTGTAAACGTATATTTATACCTGAGTAGAACTAAATCCTTGTATTGATTTGTCTGCTTTGAATCCCCCTGGTCCTCTCCAGGTGTTTCATGGTTCATCTCTGCTGAAGACCTGAGGTCAGAGGCGAGGAAGGAGAACCGACCAGAGGAGGAGGAGTCGACGTGGAGGCCGAGCACCGCCTGGTTTCAACCGCACAGCAGAATGAATCCATGGAGAGAACCGCTGAGTCCCACACAAGTCCACCAGGACAGATACCAACACGCTGAACCCGGTTTAGACCAGAGACCCAAAGCCACGTCCTCGGGTCTGGCTCGTATCTCTCTTCGGGTCGGTTTGTCTTCTTTCTTCACAGAACATCGCCGAACAGGCTCTTGGTTAGGCAGAATGTTTATTTGTACATTTAAAGAAGTGAGAGAGGAACACGCCGTTAGTGCCGGCCCGGCTACGTAGACGGATCACAGAGGAGGAGAGATCACAACACACACAGGAGGAGAGATCACAACACACA
>NW_022286370.1:2130-2913 GCF_004355925.1 Anarrhichthys ocellatus | reverse complement strand
ACCATCAGAGACACCACCAGAGAAACCATCAGAGACACCATCAGAGAAACCATCAGAGACACCATCAGAGACACCATATCAGAGACACCATATCAGAGAAACCATATCAGAGAAACCATATCAGAGAAACAATCAGAGACACCAACTCAAGAAAAAGGCCACTTTAGTAAAGTACAAGTACCTCCAAATTGTACTGGAGTATTTCCATTTGATGTGACTTTATACTTCTACTGCACTGGAAAATCAACTCATATTTTGAAAATCCTGTCATGGATAGACCACCTGAACCAGGATCAGTTCCAAACAGCTGATTTGGATTCAAGTCTGGTCTTTTGTGTATGTAATCTTAAAACCTACTTCTACCATCCCTGACCAGAGTCCTGGTTCCTGACACACCAGAGTCCTGGTTCCTGACCCACCAGAGTCCTGGTCCCTGCTGTATTTACCTTGTAGTTCATCTCGTGCTCAAACTGGTCCTCAAACCTTCGGACCTTCTTCTTCAGGGTCTGAATCTGTCTGGTGAGGAACGGGATGGACAAGGGACACTCTAGGTCCTCTGAGACCTCGGTCCGGTCCCGAGCCCGACACCTGGACACAAACACAGACAGGTAAACAGAAGGAGAGACAGACATACAGAGGGAGAGACAGACAGGTATACAGAGGGAGAGACAGACATACATACAGAGGGAGAGACAGACAGACATACAGAGGGAGAGACAGACAGGTAAACAGAGGGAGAGACAGACGGGTATACAGAGGGAGAGACAGACATATAGAGGGAGA
>NW_022286370.1:0-2120 GCF_004355925.1 Anarrhichthys ocellatus | reverse complement strand
ACAGAGGGAGAGACAGACAGGTATATAGAGGGAGAGACAGACAGGTATACAGAGGGAGAGACAGACATACAGAGGGAGAGACAGACAGGTAAACAGAAGGAGAGACAGACAGGTAAACAGGAGAGACAGACAGGTAAACAGAGGGAGAGACAGACAGGTAAACAGGAGAGACAGACAGGTAAACAGGAGAGACAGACAGGTAAACAGAGGGAGAGACAGACACACGCTCAGTCCTGAGTAAAAACCAAAAGGTTCTAGTCTGGTCCAACACAGACCATCAAACAGACAGGCAGACAGACAGGCAGGCAGACTTACTGGATGTACTGCTGGCTGCAGGGCGGTGACGGGGCATTGTCGGGGTCGGAGTTGAACCTGTGACTGAGGCTGGAGCAGCGGGGGGAGGGCAGAGGGGTGGGGCCGCCGAGCTGGAGGAGAGCTCCGCCTCCTCCAGGGGGGGGAGGGGCCAGAAGCTGGAGGAGAGCTCCTCCCTCTCCTCTAGCTCCTCCCCCCTCCCCCCCAGGGGAGTAGGGGTGAGGGCCGGGGGGCGTAGCTCCGTCGGGTGTCAGAGGCTGCTGGCCAGGCTGGATGGCGGTAAAGGGCTGGTGTCTGGGGGACTGTGGAGGTCTGGTGAGGACTGTCAGGAGGTCTACAGAGACACACAGAGACATCTACTGATACTACTACTAGTACTGATACAACTACTGATAATAATACTACTATTGATACCAGCTTACTAGTAGTAGTATCAGTAGCAGCTGTGTACAGGAAGACAGACAGGTGTATGTACAGACAGACAGACAGGTACCTGGAGGACTGTTCTCATCAGGGTCCCCGTGGCAGAGAGACAGAGTCTTCCCCTCCTTCCCTCCGAGCTCCACGGAACCACAGGGGCTCTTCTGCTCCTTGCTGCCCAGGACAGGGGGGCTCTCCTCTGGGGACGGACCCAGAGGAGAGCCCCCCTCCACCTCCAGCGCCTGGAGCTTCAGCAGAGAACTCTGCAGGCAGAAGCAGAACATGCCCGACACACAGATCCAGAGATTAACCTGGTCCACAGAGAGGTGGTGTAGTAACTGGGATGGGTCAATGGTTCCAGATGTTAGCCAGATCCCAGCCTCTGAAGCACCACATGTGGAGGAGTGGCAGATTCTCTCAGCCGCCGGTTTGTTACAGCAGGATGAATATATAAAGAGGAGGCGTGCTGTTCAGGAAGTAGTCTGTCCCCACAATCCAAAGGATGACACCATTAACCTCCTGTCCATGAAGTAGTCAGGTATCATCCACTGAAACCAGCCAGCTCTTCCAGAGATTAGTCAGTGACGCTCCACAAGAACCTTTTCCTTTGGTCCTTTCTTCATCTCCCTTCACTCCAGCGATTAGCCAGCTCCGGTGTCTTTCACACAAAACACTGATTCAAACTGATGCTTTCAAGCGTGTGACATTCCAGGAATTAGTCCCCTCCGTCGTGACTGAGCTCAGAGGGTGTAAATGTTCATCCTGATGATGATGGTGGTGCTGATGCTGCGTTGGTGTCCTCACCTCCTCCTCCCTCGTTGGATTACTCATCCTCAGGCTCGTGAAGGACAGAGGAGAGAGAGGGGGGGGGGGGCGTTCACTCTCCCTCCCATCTGAAGAGAGAGAGAGAGAGAGAGAGAGAGAGAGAGGTTTTTCCCGCATCGGTGGGGGAGGGGCTTGTTGATGGCATCACCGTGTGTGTCTCATTCATAAAAAAGTGTGTGTGTGTGTGTGTGTGCGTCTGTGTGTGAGCAGAGTTCTGCTGCAGCATGAACCATCACAGCTCAACAGCCAATCAAATCCCGTGATGTGATGATGGAGCTTCTTTGTGTTCGTTGTGTGTAAACTTACAGGAAACACTTCGTCGGTCACGACCACAGAAGAAGAAGAGTCACTGTAACGTCACCAGCTGGTTCGTGGACGTTTTGAAGCCTCCAGTTCAGTGTTTCGGCTGTCGCCATCTTTTTTTTAAACACTGAATCAGACGTTTTTTAGGACCAAAATGTGACTTTGATGAAATTAAAACACACTGAAAGAGTTAAAGTTGTGAGATTAAAATGATGTGGTAGAGACCTGTCAATCACCGTGTAGCCCCGCCCTAAAGCATC
>NW_022286369.1:616-2914 GCF_004355925.1 Anarrhichthys ocellatus | reverse complement strand
TACTCAGTAGATACTCAGTATGAGGTACTCAGTAGATACTCAGTAGATACTCAGTAGGTACTCAGTAGATACTCAGTATGAGGTACTCAGTAGATACTCAGTAGATACTCAGTATGAGGTACTCAGTAGATACTCAGTATGAGGTACTCAGCTCTCTGTCTGATGATTGACGGTGAGTTGTGTAGAGGTTCAGTGTCGTAGAGCGCTGAGCGTCTCCTCTGGAGACCAGAATCCAAACGCAGTGATGAGCCCTTTTAAATCCGATCCGTCGGGACAGAAGAGACGGCGAGGCCCGGTGGAAGTACACGACTTGTTTGTCTCCCACCAGCGGCGTCCGTCACCTCTCATTATTAACCAGCAAATAGCGGCGTAACCTTTGGTGTCACCAGCCGAGCGGGGCCGAGGCCGTCCATTACAGTGACGGCGGCCGAGGCGGAGACAGGCAGGAATCATTAGCTTTGACGAATGGCGGTTATTATGTCACCTCTACTTACGCGGGTTATTATGGCGCTGCTGGTTATCAAACTCCTCGTGATGAGTGTGAGCGTGAGGGTGAAGTGGGAGTAGTAGTGTGTGCAGTATGATGATCCGTCTACGTCTTCCAATCAGCACTCGGCTCCCTTTCTCTCCTCGTGGAGGCATTTATTACACCGAGAAATCCATCTTTATTAAAGAACGCTGAAGCCACTAAATCATCAGTGTCACTTTATAGTAGCTTAGCTTGAAGCTCCAACACTGACCAGTGTGTGTGGAACGAGGTGCGTTTGGATGGGATTATATAAACAATCATTTGTTCAGAGTCTCAACGAAACACATTTTATAATTTCCACCTTAAATGAGATCTCCCAAACGCTGCGGTTAGCAAAAGGCTAAACTATTAGCAACGTGGTCATCTCTCTAGAACAGTCTAATAGTCAGTTCATCCTCTCAAATGAATGAAATATGGATTCTGGCACTTCATCAACAGATCAAATGATATTCTTAAGCTGTAACTTTTTGTTTCTTTGAGCAACATTTAGCATGACGCGATGAAAGGTCCTCTCAGGCGAGGCCTTCATGACGCAGAGGAGTGAGCTCGAGCTGTTTGTTGCTGTTGTTCTGAGGTGAGACGAGGATGCTGACACGTTAGACTCTGGCTGCTTTCTTTCGCTCAGCGGTTTCCCTCGTCTCCACCGACTGGAGGTGAAGGTTGACATCACTGAATAAATGCTGGCAGTTTGGATTCAGAGTTGTTACAGTAATTACACACGTCTGTGTGTGTGTTGGTCTGAGCTCTGCCGGTGTCTCGGTGTCTTTTCACCGCATCAATTGACGTTGACAACCGTATCATTTAACAGCTCAGACCGCCGCGGCCTCGCCAGCCTCCTCACATCTTTCGGGCCCGCATTAGCCGGCCGCCATCTGGTCACACTTTGGGATGATTATCATCGGCGTCCAGAGACTCCATCCACCGCTATCTCAGTTTATTTTACCTCCGTTCCACCTCCAGCCTTCATTCAGCAACCGTAACTAATGTGCAGGGATTGTCCTCGGTGGTGCCGGACAGACAGCAGCTCCTCACAGTGAGCAGAGAGGGAGAGGGAGAGGGAGGACCGTGTGCTTCAACATGCAGCTGTAGGCATTTTGGTTTAGCGAGGTGTTTTGTATTCTGCTGCCTCATCCTTCAGGAAGCAGAGTCAACCGTCCAATAACACGCTGAGCTGCGTTCACATCTGCTTTCTGTTTGGCTGCGTTTTCTGCTGAACAAACAGAGTGTGGCTGATGTGATGAATCCTGCTCAGGAATACTGATGGCAGCTACATGCTCTGGACCTTTTCACTGTAGGGATGCTCAGTCCTGGCTGATTACCTGCCCAGCTAACCGGTTCACCTGTTTAACCGGCTAGTAGATCATTAGATTTATTGCTGTGGCTCCTGGTCGGCAGTTTCTTTCCCATCAAGCAGCAGCTAATTCACACAGTCTGTTGCTGTTTTCTAATAAAAGATGTCTCTCTTTCTCTTCTTGGTGCTGTTGTGCCCGGTCCTCCTGCCCTCCCTCCTCCTCTTCCTGTGGCTTCGACACTAAAGGTAAGCAAAACAAACGCACCTTCTGTCCTGTGCTCATTGTTCCGTGGCTCAACTCTGTCAGATTTGGCGTCTGACAGTTTAATTGACGTCATGTGCACAGCTCACCACAACCTCCCAGATAGGTGCAGTGTGTTGGCTCGACAGTGACTCAGTGCAGCTTGCTACGGGGGGGGGGGGGGGGGGGGGGGGGGAGAGAAGCCATAGGGGGGGCGCCCCCGGCGGCAAAGAACGC
>NW_022286369.1:0-516 GCF_004355925.1 Anarrhichthys ocellatus | reverse complement strand
GGGGGGGGGGGGGGGGGGGGGGGGGGGGGGGGGGGGGGAGTGATGAACGATGCCATGACTTGGGCCGACTCCATGGCTCACAAACGGCCCGGAGCTGGCCCGAGTAACACTGACGAGAATCTGCCGCGGAGCTGGCTCGTGTCGTGTCCAACTGCACATACGCCACATTTCACACTGACTTTCTTACTAGTAGGCAGGAAGTCAAGCTGAAAGTTGAATGAGTTAGTAGATAACTCAATAGACATGATGTCAAAACATTTTACTGAGTTCATCTTCAGCTAAAGCTAACAGCCCTGCAGTGAAGCCTGCATGAAGGTTAATGTTCACTTTGGAAGCCGTGTTTCCTAAAACTCTCCAGACGAATGAACTGCATTTCGAGAGAAACTTATTTTCTCTCTTGTCAGTACCAGAGAACAGGAAGTGACCACATCTGGACTGAGGAGGAGTGACGTAGAGACGCCGTATACGTCCTGTCAATCACCGTGTAGCCCCGCCCTAAAGCATCCCCTGCTTTAT
>NW_022286368.1:0-2914 GCF_004355925.1 Anarrhichthys ocellatus | reverse complement strand
ACCAGAGGAGTCGCCCCCTGGTGGACACTAGAGAGAATGCAGCTTTAACACATGAAGCTTTGACTTCACTTAAAGAACGGGAGGTCGCCTCCTGATTACAGTCTTTGTGCTAAGCTAGGCTAATCATGTCCTGGATCTGTCTCATACTGAGACAGACACACAGAGATGTAACAGATCATCTCGTGTGATTCTGTTAAAATTATAGGATTCCTGAAATTGCAAATTGACACTGTAAACATCTGCTATACTGTTAAAAGAGGATCTACATTGTAAAATATTCACATATTACAAACAATCCATGCGTGTCCTTTGTCTTCCTCGTCTCTGCTCTCGGCTGCAGGTTTATTAGTCCGGTTGTGAGAAGAAACGAGTCGCTGCTGCTGCATTATTGATGAAACGGGTCATTTCAGAAAACACAGCAGCACTGAGTTCATTGCATGTTTTTTTAACTGAACATTAGCAGTGACCGCTCCTATAGCCGCTGTAATAATTACAGAGCAAACAGCAGCACACGGGCCTTTAATGGAAGAACTGGCTGCACTCAGGTTGAAGAGAGAATTACTGTACGTGGCCTAATGTGTTCCTGCAGAGTCCAGGGATTCACACTGTTTGACTCGCCGGGCATTTCATAGATGAACTGCAGGATTACTCCACTATTAGTCCAATATCAGCTGACAGCAGGAGAGTGCGTATGAATGTGCCTCTCGCTCCAAACACACAGCTGGAGGTGTAAAGTCAGAGCTTCATCATATTAAAAGCTCTGCTGTGATTCTGCTGCTTGTTAAAATTCTTATCTGTTCTGTGTTTTCATCTGCACATTTCACCGCCGGAGACACGGCAGCAAAGTTA
The DNA here is from genome assembly GCF_004355925.1 of Anarrhichthys ocellatus. Taxonomy (NCBI): domain Eukaryota; kingdom Metazoa; phylum Chordata; class Actinopteri; order Perciformes; family Anarhichadidae; genus Anarrhichthys; species Anarrhichthys ocellatus. Next base: position 2,065 of record NW_022286368.1, on the reverse strand, counting down.
ACAAACCTGTTTATCTCTCTGTATGTCCACAGCCTTCACATCCTCACGCTCACACAGAGTTCAGGGCAAGGTATCAAGGAAACGTGGAACCATTAGCTACTTGTGCAATAGAACACATGATCAAGTTATAACATATGATACACCATGAAACCATCTGCAGTATGTACAGCATGTGTACCTGTATGGTAATGACTATCGTAATAAAGTTTTTTGAAATGACTAAAAGATGACACAAACACGAGTTAACAATGATTTTGTAAAGTAACAAAGAAACAGAATCCTCAAAGTTTTAGACAAGCTATCAAAGCATTAATTATCCAAAAGCGTTTATTATCACACATGTCCACAGAACACACAGTGAGATTATCCTCTGCATTCAACCCATCCCGGTATGAGGAGCAGTGGGCAGATATTCATTCAGCGCCCGCGGAGCAGTTTGGGGGTCTGGTGCCTTGCTCAATGGCACCTCGGCTATGCCCAGGAGGCAAACTAGCACCTCTCAGAGTACCAGTCCACGCTCAGTACTTGGACCGAGCTACTGCTGCCCCCCCCCAGAAAACAAATGACAGAACAGCTGTAATAAAAGAGTTCCAACAGATATTTCTTGATAGAAGTCAATATCTACTCAACTTAACAAAATGTAAAAGTTGAAAAGTTGATCTGCAAGTTAAACTTCTGTCGCAACATCAGGTTCAACTGTCGTTGGCAATATTTCACTGATATAAAACTCTAAAACTCTCCATGATGACTAGACTTTAGAAATATGCAGTTTGGAGCAGAAACACCACAGGCCCAGAAACCCTGCCGTTCCTGACACACATGTTTTAAAAAGACTCTGAATCTTGTACCAGCTAGCTCCTCGGCTAGCTCCTCAGCTAGCTCCTCAGCTAGCTAGCCCAGGAGACGTAGCACGTCAGGCTAAATAAGACAGCTTTGAAAGGACCAAGAATATTGTCCCTCCTTCAACATCCACACAACAAGGCAGCAAACAAGCATGACTGAGGTTGTGTATCTGTCCCTGTGATTTGCTCCACCGCGACATAAAGAGACGATGTTTGTGAGCTGCAGTTTGAGGTGAATGAAGCTTTGTGTGTGTGAGGTCAGTTCAGAGCTCGGAGGGTTAAGATGAATGAAAACATTAACACCATTAACTAACCAGTGTCCTCCCTGTGTCAATGTCCTCTCCTTCCTCTTTAATGAGAGCTAGCTGTAATGTTACGTTCACCTCTGTCACCTCGCTATTGTCATCAGCAATAAATGAACAGAATGAAATAAAATAAAAAGCTCACAATAAAACCCCGCCGGTCAGAAGAGTCGCCATTCAACCTGCGATAAAAGCGACAAATTTCATCCCGTTTGTTTATCTGACCGCAGCTTTCTCTTCCTCTGTGCAGCCGCTCTCACCGGAGAGGAAAAATATAATCACAGAACAAAGGACAGAAGGCCGAGCGGCGTTTGATTAAATCAGGATTGAATGAGATTTAGAGAGCGGCCATTGTTGGACGGTGTTTAGAGACTGTGTGTGTGTGTGTGTGTGTGTGTGTGTGTGTTTAGGTGTGTAATGAGCCTGCTGTTTAATTCATTAGTGCAGCCACACCTGACGCACACACACACAGGTGAAATGTACCATACAGACCTTGTGATATGCATGAAAGATAGTGCAAACTTTTAAAATGCTAAGAAATAGGTCTGATCTCATGGAGTTAAACAGTTTGAGGGCTCTGTGTTCTGAGGCATGAGGGTTAATCCATGAATCCATAGATAATCTGTCTCTGATAAAAGGTGCTTTATTTGATTAAGTACTCTGAATATTCATTACGGAGCTCTTCGGGAGCTCAGTGACGAAACATTTATTCATTTTTTTCGTCTCAGAAGTCCGTTGATGGACCTGACCTGCTGTAGGATCGGAGCTGTTGTCATTAGATGAAGAGTCTGGATATAACCAAAGTCCGCAGTATTCATCCTGCGGGGAACATAAATGTCTGTACCAAATGTTATGGAAGTACATCCAATATGTGTTGAGATATTTCAGTCTGGATCACGGTGGTTAAAGGATCCAGGAGAC
>NW_022286367.1:62-2914 GCF_004355925.1 Anarrhichthys ocellatus | reverse complement strand
ACACACACACACACACACACACACACACACACACACACACACACACAGGGCTTCTCGCTCTCTCACACACTTGAATGAACATCCATATCCACACACACACACTCACATTCTTTCTTTACACACACAAACACACTCTCACTTTATACTCACACATGAATGAATGAACAGTCCGGTCTGCTAACACACACACACACACACACACAAACACACGCACACACACACACACACATACACCCACACACACACACACTTATCGTCAGACTTGTGAGGACATTTATTCCATATTCTCAACTCTAAACTTTACAACTTTCATTTTAATGTTAATTTAGTTTTTTTCTCATTGAATGTTGTTAAACATTTAATTCTTTATACATGAGTTTTATTACACCTATAGAAGCAGATTCATCTGAATAAAGTTTTGACTTCTGAACATCCAACCAGCTGCACCAGAAAAGAAATAAAAATAATATTAATGTTTGCTTATTTACTTAAAACCTATGTTTCTTATTTTATATTTAAATACAGGGTCAGAGGGGAATTGAATCCTTTATTTAATAACTTTGTGTTGCAGATATAAACTTCTGTTTGTGTTCCGTAACGTTTCTGTAAAATCTGTTCAGAAACTCTTTATGGATAAAAGAAGTTGTCTTCAGATGATCCAGTAAATGAATAAGAGCACATCACCTGTTGATCAGAGAAACATCTCTGAGATGATTAGTCGTCATTGATTTGTTGCTGCTAAATGTTAAAGGGACAGACGGAGGGTTCATCTCTGCACATCTTTATTCTTCAGGCGTTTCACCTTAAACAACAGATTTATTGTACATATTTGTTTTAATATTTTTTAGTATTTTCATTTTCTATCTTCTAATAATGTTTCTGGACTTTTGCAGCAGCTGTTTTTCACCTTTTTATTCTCTCTGACTTTCACAGTAAAAAAAGAGTTCAAATGAGCGTAGTAATATTGATTAAATATGACTGAAAAACGACATAAAATACCTTCAGGTGAAACTTTTATTGTTCTTTAAATTTTCCTAATTTTGGAGGATTTTCTCCGTTTGCTTTTTTCTGCTTCCTTTGATTTGGTCCTCAGAAGAATAGAAACATAAGAACACACACACACACACACATACTCAGATATTTACTCACACACTTTCTCTATTCTTACAGACACACACGTGAATGACCCGTGACCCAGCTCCAGCCACACACACACACACACACACACACACACACAGTGTGTGTTTAGCCCTCAGTGTCACAGGCTGTGAATTTAATATTGATTCCATAAAGTAGTTTCAGTGTAACATGCCACAGCGAGTTAACGTCAGAGCAGCGAGCCGGACGGAGAGAAGAGCAGCTAGCACGCAATGCTGTGGGAGAGACGGGGGAGACGGGGGAGATGGGGGGGGGGCAGAGAGGAGGGGAGAGAGAGAGAGAGAGAGAAGAGGACGAAGGAATGAAAGGGGCATGAAGGAAGAGGAGGTAGGAGAGAGAAAAAGAAAATAAGAGTGGAGGGTGGAATGAAAGAGAATAAAGGGGAGGATGGAGGGGAGGAGAGAGGAATGGAAGGAGGAGCAAGGAAAGAAGCAGAGGAGGATGGAGAAAGAAGAGAATAGTGAAAGGAGGAATACAATAACAAATGGGGAGAAGAGGGAGGATGGAGGGAAGGAAGAAAAGGGGAGGAAGAAAAGAAGAGGGCGGAAGAGTTGAATGTAAGAGGAGGGAGGAAGACTTGAAAGGAGGACTGAAAGAAAAAAGGGTGAGAAAAAAGAATGAATGAATGGAGGAGATGAAGGGGGATGAGCAAGGAGGTTAAGAAAGGGAGAGAGGAGGAGAGAGAGGAATGCAAAGATAGAAGGAAGGAGATGAGGAGAGGGAGGGAAAATAAAGCAGAGGAGATGACGGGGAGAGTGGGAGTGGCGATAGGGAGATAGGGAGAAAAGGGAGGAGAAAAAACTTGGGGAGGAAGGAGAGGAAAGAGGTAGAAGTAGGAGAGAAAGGGGAATGGAATGGTGAGATATGGATTGAAAGATGAACAGTGAAGGAGAAAGAAGGAAATATGAGGAAAGGAGGAGGGGAGAATGAGAAAAAGAAAGGGAGGGGGAAAAGAGAGAGGAAAGAGGGAGAGCAGTGACATGAAAAGGGGGAGGAAGAAGAGGTATGAGAGGAGAAAAGGGGAGACAGATGAGGAAAACATTGGGGGAGATAAGGGGGTGGTAAGAGGGAGGGATTGCAGGGTGAGATGAAGGAAGATAAGTAAATGTAGGAGAAGGGGGCAGGAGGACAGGAAGGAAAGTGGGAGAAGAGGGAGGAAGAGAAGGAAGAAGGGATGCAGGACCCAATGAGAGGAGAAACAGAGGTGAGGAGGTAGGAGGGAAGAGGGGGAGAGCAAAGGAGGAGAGGGAGCAAGGAAGGAAAGACTGAGGAGGTAGGAAAGGTATGGAGAGAGAAGTAGAGGAGAGTGAAGGATGGAGGAAGGACAGAAGAGGGTGTAGAAGGAAGGAAGGAAGGTGAGAATGAAAGGTAGCAAGGGAAGGAAGAAAAAGATGATGAGGAAGATGGGAGAGGTATTAGGAAAAAGAGATGGGGGAGTTAAAGAGGAGGAGGGAGGAGGTGTGTGTGTGTGTAGGTGTGTGTAGGTGTGTGCGTGCATGTGTGAGTGTGTATGTGTGTGTGTAGGTGTTTGTGTGTGTGTGTGATGTTTTGCTGATACACAAACATACAGGCGAGTTTACAGATTGAATTAAAGCCTGAGGGGATCAGAGAGTGTTTGTTTGTAGAGAGTTATGTAGTTAGTGCGGCCACACACACACACACACACACACACACACACACACACACACACACAC
>NW_022286366.1:0-2914 GCF_004355925.1 Anarrhichthys ocellatus | reverse complement strand
TTATCCTTTTATTAAAAGATATCGTAGTTAAAAGGAAGAATCTTAAAACTACAAAGTACAGATGTGGTAAAGATCTGTACTGATGGTGTAGTGCAGCATTAAAAGTCTCCAAGAGGCCTTCAGGGTACCTGGGATCTGTTTGGCCCAGCCAATCAGAACCAGCAGCTCCTGGTTCAGGAGGTCACAGAGGGTCATGAGGTTCTGCAGGCTGCCCTCATTGGTCGAATCGTCCTGATTGGCAGCCAGTGGGGCGGGCTCTGTCAGCAGCAAATGAGAAACCACCTTGTTTCCTAAAAAGACAGGCGACAGTTGATAAAACATCACCGTTGAGTTGAACTGATAAGTGAAGTTAACGTTGGAGCTCGATGAGTGAACTCACTGCTGCTCACTGGGTGACTGTACGGAGCTTTACTGTAAAAACACAGTCCTGTCTCCACACGCCTCTTGTACTTCTGTCGGCCTCCTCTCACTCGGTCCATACGGACTCCTGCAACACAGAGACACACAATACTGAATGAGACACGAATACTACAACTATGGAGTAGTAAAGTCAACTGTGACTTTTATAGACTACAAATAGAGTCTCTTTGTAGCAATTTTAAGTCTCTTTGTGGTCATTTTTCATCTCTTTGTAGTTGTTTTAATGTCTTTTTGTGGTTGTTTTTTGTCTCTTTGTGGTTGTTTTGTGTCTCTTTGTGGTCTCTTTGGGGTCTCTTTGGGGTCTCTTTGTGTCTCTTTGCAGTTGTTTTGTGTCTCTGTGATCTCTTTGTGGTCATTTAGTGTCTCTTTGTGTCTCTTTGTGGTCGTTTAGTGTCTCTTTGTGGTCTTTAAACTGATCTCTGTAACTTTCTGACAACAAACGAGGCTCAACAACACTGCAAAGGCTCATGGGAAGCCTCCCTGACAGACAGACAGACAGATGGACGTGACGTACCCTCCCTCATCATCCCGGCCTGGAGACATTTGTGGAAGCGACAGGCCTGACAGGCTTTCCTCCTCCGCTTGATGATCTCACACTCGCTCACCAGCGGACAGCTGTACTCGATGTCCCCTAGGTAACCACAAACAGGAAGGTCGATGACATCACACCCTCTCTCAATGAGCCTGGAGTAGAACTACTCTGTTCCTCTGTTCCTCTGGTGTGAACCCAGCAGCTGATGTGTGAGCTCACAGCTTCACACACTGATCAATACAGCGGCTGCTGTCGTATTGATCAGCTCCGCCTGTTAATTCCTCTTATTGATCATCACCTTGTATGGTCCTCTTGAAGAACGCCTTGCAGGCCTCGCAGGACGCCACGCCGTAGTGATACCCTGAGGCAAAGTCACCGCACACCTGGCAGAGCCTCTTGGGCCCCACGGCCCCCATGGGGGTGAAGTAGTCCCCCCTCAGGATGGAGTCCACCTGTAGAGAGGAGGCACAATAATAATAATAATAACAATAATAACTTTATTTATTCTTTAAAAACAGAGTTTACAAAGTGCTCTGACAGACAAAACAGCAAAAGAAAGGAAATAATAACAATAACAGATAACTCAGTGAGACAATCGTTAAAAATAAAATAAAATAAAATAAAATAATGAATGAATGAATGAATAAATAAATAAATAAAATAAATTTGTCTCAGAGCTCAAGAAGTTACTCTTAAAAAACACTGTATGAAGTTTTTTTTATCAGTAATTCATGTGGTTTTTATCAAACAAACTGGAGGAAACAGTGACTTTTTGTTGGGGACTATTTTCAGCGGTGGATGAATACACATTTCTACTTTCAACTTTATTCACCTGTGCTGAAAACGAATCTGAGGAAAAACACATGGAGGCATCCGACACCGCGGTACCGCCCCCGCTGCTTCCGCCGCTGGAAGTAGATCTGGTCGGAGAGTCGGGCTCTGGAGCTCCACAGAGGGGGCTGTAGGAGGAGGAGGAGGAGGAGGAAGCCGGCCTGGGGAGGAGGAAGGCCCGGTGAGAGGGGCTGAGAGAGGAGTCCAGGGGGAAGGAGGCCGGAGACTGAGCTTCATCAGCGGGGGAGGAGGAGGAAGAGGAGGAGGAGTCCAAGAGGCTGAGGAGGAACAAGAGTGTAAGATTAAACAGCAGGAGTTCACCAATCAGCAGCAGGGATGGAGACATGAAATCAAAGAGAGATTGATTGTATCTTCATGTTGTGACACAATTAAATCAAAGATGTTTTGAGTCACAGGTGGTTTAATGCTCATAAAGCTGAGGGGACGGTTTCCACGTCTAAATCTAATAAATAAAGGACTCAGTTAGACCTTGATCCTGGACTTATTTGGGAAGGTATTTGGCCTTTAAGTTAAAGGAACCCTGCAGAGGTTCTGACCACTAGGAGCGTTGTGGAGCAATATTTTTAGCATCCTCTTTTGTAGCCACATAGATGTGATTTATCATCTGATGTCTCTGTCAGCAGGACGACATCATCTGTCTGTGTTCATAATAAATCTGTTTTCAAAAGGTGGAAGAAGAACTCTTATTCAATTAAAAGTACAAATACACAGCGTAGAAACACTCCGTTTCAAGTAAAACTCCTGCATTCAAAGTTTTGTATCAGCATCAAAATATACTGAAAACTACTTATAAAGTATCAACAGTAAAAGTACTCATGATGCAGAATAATATTTAGTTTGTTCTGTGATGTTGAGGTTTGTTATGTTCAGAGAAAAATCATGATTTGATTTAAATGACGTCTTTGTTGGCAGTTAAAGAGAAAACTAGAAGCAAGTTACAGGATTTAAAACGTGAAAAATTATATATGTTATATATATGTTTATATGTTTATACGTTTATATGTTTGTACGTTTATACGTTTATACGTTTGTACGTTTGTATGTTTGTATGTTTGTATGTTTGTACGTTTATATGTTTATACGTTTATATGTTTGTACGTTTATACGTTT
>NW_022286365.1:0-2914 GCF_004355925.1 Anarrhichthys ocellatus | reverse complement strand
TTATCCTTTTATTAAAAGATATCGTAGTTAAAAGGAAGAATCTTAAAGCTACAAAGTACAGATGTGGTAAAGATCTGTACTGATGGTGTAGTGCAGCATTAAAAGTCTCCAAGAGGCCTTCAGGGTACCTGGGATCTGTTTGGCCCAGCCAATCAGAACCAGCAGCTCCCGGTTCAGGAGGTCACAGAGGGTCATGAGGTTCTGCAGGCTGCCCTCATTGGTCGAATCGTCCTGATTGGCAGCCAGTGGGGCGGGCTCTGTCAGCAGCAAATGAGAAACCACCTTGTTTCCTAAAAAGACAGGCGACAGTTGATAAAACATCACCGTTGAGTTGAACTGATAAGTGAAGTTAACGTTGGAGCTCGATGAGTGAACTCACTGCTGCTCACTGGGTGACTGTACGGAGCTTTACTGTAAAAACACAGTCCTGTCTCCACACGCCTCTTGTACTTCTGTCGGCCTCCTCTCACTCGGTCCATACGGACTCCTGCAACACAGAGACACACAATACTGAATGAGACACGAATACTACAACTATGGAGTAGTAAAGTCAACTGTGACTTTTATAGACTACAAATAGAGTCTCTTTGTAGCAATTTTAAGTCTCTTTGTGGTCATTTTTCATCTCTTTGTAGTTGTTTTAATGTCTTTTTGTGGTTGTTTTTTGTCTCTTTGTGGTTGTTTTGTGTCTCTTTGTGGTCTCTTTGGGGTCTCTTTGGGGTCTCTTTGTGTCTCTTTGCAGTTGTTTTGTGTCTCTGTGATCTCTTTGTGGTCATTTAGTGTCTCTTTGTGTCTCTTTGTGGTCGTTTAGTGTCTCTTTGTGGTCTTTAAACTGATCTCTGTAACTTTCTGACAACAAACGAGGCTCAACAACCCTGCAAAGGCTCATGGGAAGCCTCCCTGACAGACAGACAGACAGATGGACGTGACGTACCCTCCCTCATCATCCCGGCCTGGAGACATTTGTGGAAGCGACAGGCCTGACAGGCTTTCCTCCTCCGCTTGATGATCTCACACTCGCTCACCAGCGGACAGCTGTACTCGATGTCCCCTAGGTAACCACAAACAGGAAGGTCGATGACATCACACCCTCTCTCAATGAGCCTGGAGTAGAACTACTCTGTTCCTCTGTTCCTCTGGTGTGAACCCAGCAGCTGATGTGTGAGCTCACAGCTTCACACACTGATCAATACAGCGGCTGCTGTCGTATTGATCAGCTCCGCCTGTTAATTCCTCTTATTGATCATCACCTTGTATGGTCCTCTTGAAGAACGCCTTGCAGGCCTCGCAGGACGCCACGCCGTAGTGATACCCTGAGGCAAAGTCACCGCACACCTGGCAGAGCCTCTTGGGCCCCACGGCCCCCATGGGGGTGAAGTAGTCCCCCCTCAGGATGGAGTCCACCTGTAGAGAGGAGGCACAATAATAATAATAATAACAATAATAACTTTATTTATTCTTTAAAAACAGAGTTTACAAAGTGCTCTGACAGACAAAACAGCAAAAGAAAGGAAATAATAACAATAACAGATAACTCAGTGAGACAATCGTTAAAAATAAAATAAAATAAAATAAAATAATGAATGAATGAATGAATAAATAAATAAATAAAATAAATTTGTCTCAGAGCTCAAGAAGTTACTCTTAAAAAACACTGTATGAAGTTTTTTTTATCAGTAATTCATGTGGTTTTTATCAAACAAACTGGAGGAAACAGTGACTTTTTGTTGGGGACTATTTTCAGCGGTGGATGAATACACATTTCTACTTTCAACTTTATTCACCTGTGCTGAAAACGAATCTGAGGAAAAACACATGGAGGCATCCGACACCGCGGTACCGCCCCCGCTGCTTCCGCCGCTGGAAGTAGATCTGGTCGGAGAGTCGGGCTCCGGAGCTCCACAGAGGGGGCTGTAGGAGGAGGAGGAGGAGGAGGAAGCCGGCCTGGGGAGGAGGAAGGCCCGGTGTGAGGGGCTGAGAGAGGAGTCCAGGGGGAAGGAGGCCGGAGACTGTTCTTCATCAGCGGGGGAGGAGGAGGAAGAGGAGGAGGAGTCCAAGAGGCTGAGGAGGAACAAGAGTGTAAGATTAAACAGCAGGAGTTCACCAATCAGCAGCAGGGATGGAGACATGAAATCAAAGAGAGATTGATTGTATCTTCATGTTGTGACACAATTAAATCAAAGATGTTTTTAGTCACAGGTGGTTTAATGCTCATAAAGCTGAGGGGACGGTTTCCACGTCTAAATCTAATAAATAAAGGACTCAGTTAGACCTCGATCCTGGACTTATTTGGGAAGGTATTTGGCCTTTAAGTTAAAGGAACCCTGCAGAGGTTCTGACCACTAGGAGCGTTGTGGAGCAATATTTTTAGCATCCTCTTTTGTAGCCACATAGATGTGATTTATCATCTGATGTCTCTGTCAGCAGGACGACATCATCTGTCTGTGTTCATAATAAATCTGTTTTCAAAAGGTGGAAGAAGAACTCTTATTCAATTAAAAGTACAAATACACAGCGTAGAAACACTCCGTTTCAAGTAAAACTCCTGCATTCAAAGTTTTGTATCAGCATCAAAATATACTGAAAACTACTTATAAAGTATCAACAGTAAAAGTACTCATGATGCAGAATAATATTTAGTTTGTTCTGTGATGTTGAGGTTTGTTATGTTCAGAGAAAAATCATGATTTGATTTAAATGACGTCTTTGTTGGCAGTTAAAGAGAAAACTAGAAGCAAGTTACAGGATTTAAAACGTGAAAAATTATATATGTTATATATATGTTTATATGTTTATACGTTTATATGTTTGTACGTTTATACGTTTATACGTTTGTACGTTTGTACGTTTGTATGTTTATACGTTTGTACGTTTATATGTTTATACGTTTATATGTTTGTACGTTTATACGTTT
>NW_022286364.1:0-2933 GCF_004355925.1 Anarrhichthys ocellatus | reverse complement strand
AGCAGGGGATGCTTTAGGGCGGGGCTACACAGTGATTGACAGGTCTCCACCACAGTCTGGGAGTTGTCCATGTTTTCGTCTTACAGCTTCAACCCTTTCACAGTGTTTTCATTTCATCAAAGTTAATCGTAACATTTAAGGTTTTGCCTAAAAATGTTTTATTCAGCGTTTTGGTTGACTTAGCTCCACCCCCTTTTGTCACTTTTGGTTGCAACAAAAAAAAAGATGGCGGAGGCCAAAATGACGAACATTCCTATAGACTGAGGTATGTAGTCAAACACACCGTACTGTAAGAAAAATGACCACTTAGTTGAATCATACAGACTTAGCCCACATTCCCACCCTACACACACTCTTACTTTATCATCATTCACAGCAAATACAGGGACCACACACACAAACACACATGCATTAAAACATACAGTATACCTTGGTGGTCATCTTACCATAATATTCACCAGCAGATGTGTGTATCACACACACAACGCAGGGGTCATCTCTGCTCTTTGTGCCCTGCGCATGTTTGTTTAGCCACCATGATGGATGGAGTCCGTCTTCCTCTGCTTATGTTTTTGGCCACCTCTTTGTGAGCTTTACCAGCTTTTTGTCTCAAGGTGCGTCTGGCTCCATAGAACATGCTCCAGACATGAGACGCTGTCCAGAGTCTCTCCAGCGTTCTCTAAACCCTGAGCAGTGGGAACACCGCTGTTCATAAGTCTGAACAGGGAGAACGGGCTGCAGTGGGGGAAGATGTAGCTTCTATGGATTCATGGCTGATGTTTTGTCCTTTATTTTGTTGTGTCATTTTTAAAAGACTTGTGTCTAAAAATACGACCATAGATCCGAAGTGTGTCTTTGATATTTCATGGCTAATATTCTTTTTACCAACACGTCAAGTACCGACCCAATGTAAACCCATCCAGGTCAGTATGAGAGCAACTGATGTATAAAGAGAGAGAAAGTCAAACAAACACAGACTATCACCCAAGAGACTACACTGTTCGTGTATCGTGTGAAAGCAAGTTATTTTACCATCGTTTTGTTACATAACTTACTAACTTACCATAACAGACTTATGTTTTATTACAAACTGTGTCAATAAATACTCATTTTAATCCAAACCACAATGTTTTCAGAAACTTAACCTAGTATATTAATATACTAAATACACATGAGTCGGGAGTTTATTTTGAAAAGACACTGTGCAAAGTTGTGCTTATTTAAAAAAATAAAATAAATCCCCCAGCATTAAGACCCAACATGCACAAGAAACAACGCAGTTTGAAAGAGTCACAGAGTGAAATCACAAATTAACCGTGTTTTTCATGCTGTTTGGCAACAAAACTACTTGGATATGTTTTGGATGAACATCACGGCTGGGCTCAAAATAACATACAAGTGAATGTCAGGTTTAGGCAACAAAATACTGACCATAAAACTACAACGCAGTGTCGAACACCGGTCTTATGGTAAAAGGTCCTGTGTGTGTGAGACTCACCTGCCTCCCCTCACCTCCCGCCCTCCATAAATTGTCTTTTTGGATAATAAATATTACATCACCTGCTCTGATTGTTGCTTCGTCTCTTTGATGCATTTAATTCCTTTGTCCACCACCAAAAAGGAACCTTATTGAATTTCCGTTGACATCATTTTTTTCCTGAGCGGCACGAAAAACAATTCAGACAATTCAGACAATTCATGTCCATGTACATGAAACCAACAGAATGCATTTTGTGACTATTTCACGACATGCCATGACACTAAGACAACACATACACAGTGTCATTACAGCTTAAAAGAAATAAAAAAAGATGCTCTAGATTATTTTTTAAACCATCTTTTATATCTTTCTGATGATGAGTTTCATGATCTCTTCATGTGCACCAATATGCTGAATGTCGGGTTATTCCATGACCACATACAGTGTACTCAGCTGGCTGTCAATAAACAGAGCTAATTAGATGCAACAGTAATTATAATGTGCTTTTTGGAGAGTAACAAAAAAAACACTCAAAATGCAACATCTGCTGTAAAAGCCAGGAATAAGTCTACTGTATTTAACTGCTCTCCACATTACTGGCAAACAATGAACAATGTTTTAAATTCTACATCAACTGCTGTGGTGACAAAAGACTGCTTCAGGAAAAAACCCGTAAAAAAGCTAAAACCCTGCCAGCTGATATGTGTTGAAGATAACGTATAGCTCACAGGAGGGTAGCTGGTGGAGGTGTGGCTGCAGGCTGGAGCTCCTAAATCTCAGGCTGCTGCCCACCAAGCAAATTCTCTCTGTAGGCAGCGCGGCACGCTCATGATTTATGACGAATCCCTCTCGCAATTTGTCACTGATGGCAGGAATGTATAATTCAAAACATTTTCTATTTTGCTGTGTGTTCCCCCTCTCCCCCCCACACCCGTACACAGAAACACACACACCCGTACACACACCCGTACACACACACACACACACACACACACACACACACACACACACACACACACACACACCAAACTCTCTCTTGCTTTATTAATTTGCGACATCTACACAAAAGTGTCTTAAGGAGTAGAAAATGAGACGTGTGTGTTTTTGACTAAAGGTGTCTTGTGCGTGAAAATGGGAGTTGAGATGTGATTGCGTGTTCGAGAAACATCACAATGTTTCTCTTCCTGTGTGTCGTGAAGTTAATCTCTAATACTGAAATGTTTCTTCTGTGAGCGAATGAGCCACATGCTTGTACATCTGTCTTCTTCTTCTTGTTTTGCGCGTCCATTTACAGCAACTGTTTGTTTACTACAAATTTGCAACGGCAGAGAGAAACTTAATTTTGTTGTCGGCAAAATTTAAAAAAACATTTTTCATGAACATGTCAGCAAAACCTCAGTAAACAATGTAAACATGAGTTTATGGTCTCAATCTCTAGTTTCAAGTCTTCTTC
>NW_022286363.1:0-2915 GCF_004355925.1 Anarrhichthys ocellatus | reverse complement strand
CGGGCCTTGAACAGAGACATCCTGCCTCTGATTGGACGGAGGAGGGGGAATGCGTTAGGATTTCTCCTGTTGTGAGCGTGACGTGCACAGATTCATTCATCCACTAACCATTCAATGAAACACAGTCGTTGTAATTCATAATGTGTACATTGAAGACGAGCTGTTGATTGGCTGATGGATGAAAAAATACAACACAACATTCTATCTCCTGTTCACTGAGCAGCACCAATAAATTAAAGCTGCGAGCAGCGATGAACGGGCCCTCGCAATCTGCAGCGTGTCGGGGGTGGCAGCGGGACTCTGGCCTGCGCGTCTGCCAGTGAGACGGATTTCGGAGATCGGATAGTCCGATGCTTCCTGTATCCTCTGCCTGGCACTACAGAATGTGTGCAAACATGCATCATGTGTCAAATGTAAACCACATTGTGTAAAAGTCATATAAATCGGATGGTGTTTGTCAAAAAAAATGCAGATTTTCTTTCGCCAGCAGGTGCCGCTGTGAGTACTAGTGAAAATTAGCTTGTAGACATACTCAGGCCATGAGTGTTATCAAGCATGAGAAGTTTGGGACTGTTTGGAACAAGTCCAGCTGAGTTATATCAGCTTTTTTCATGAGGAATCATTTAAAGTAGGCGCCCGGACGGCTAAGCGATTCCATCAAACGTAAAGCTTTTGATAACTTTTAATCACAACGGTCTTGAGATTGTACTGACAAAATTTAAAGTGGATCTGACGAAGTCCCTAGGAGGAGTTCGTTAAAGTATAGCGACTAGAAATAGTCCAGATTCTATGGAAAAATGACACAAAAGTGAAATTTGCCGACTTCCGGTAGGGTTTAGAGCATGGTCCCAAGAGACTTATATTTAAGTCTCCATAGGACACATGTGCCTACCAAGATTCATACATGTAGCTCAAACGTAGCGCTGGGGCTGCTCTTTAGAAATATTGTAGGGGAGCTATAGATGCAATTTAAAATGGCCAAGCCAAAAACCCATATACACTATGTCTTCCTATGACCTATGACACGTGTACAAAGTTCCATGAGTTCTTGAGCATCCCAACCCACTAAACCATCAGCTTCCTTTTTCATGGCGAACAATGGGTCGCCACAGCAACAGCCTTCAACGAAAACGCACAATATTCATGATGGTGCATCATCAATGTCTTAAGGCTATCCTTACCAAATTTGAGACTCATCAGGTCACCTGGCTAGGAGGAATAAATAAAAGTATAAAATATGACATTTCCTTTAGCCAGTAGGCTGCGCTATGAGTTATTGAAATATTTTCAATTAAACTATGTTCAAGCTTGAAGTAGCATCATGCATAAGAAGTCCTTGGAGTTATAACAACTTATAAGAACTTATTTTTTCAAAAACAATGAGGCAAAATGGCCGCCACGCCACGTCAAGGTTCTTCGATGAAAGCGAACTTTTAATCACAAAGGTCTTAAGAGCATCCTGACCAAAGGAGAAGTTAATCGCATAAATTCTCTAGGAGGAGTTCGTTAAAGTAGGAAGGCTGAAAAATGCAAAAACTGACAAAAAGCACAACTTCGCGGATTTGCTGTAGCGCCCCCGAGTGGTTGAATGCAAAACAATTCGCAGGGTATGTTACAGCATGTGATGTGAACATATGCTGCAAATAAACCCCAAATAAACCTTACAGTTTCAAAAGGGCCTTCGCTGGCCCGACGTTGTTGGTTGCTCGGGCCCTAATAATACCCCTTACAGTTTAAATAGGGCCTTGCCGGCCTGACGTTGGTTGCTGGGGCCCTAATAAGCAGCTTTTCTACTCGCTAAGTGCTGAGCAGGTGGAACGGGCAGCTAATCCAAAGAGGGGATCCATCCCATCTCCAGCACACTCAGGGAGTTAAAGGAACATTACGCCCTTTACTCCCAACATATTTCATTAAAGAAAGAAAGGGAAGGAAGTACAGATATTCTTAGTATACGTTTTATTATTTAACCTGAACATTATTAGACTTTAAAACAAATAAAAACACCACTTGGGACATTCACAAGGTGGAAGAGCTGTTCGCTGTCTTCTCTTGTTTTTGCCTCATGCTGTAGAAACATCTGAATTAGTTCCACTAAGAGGAGACCAGATGAGCTGTGTTTATTGTCTTTACTCAGGTCGTGATAAACAAGTCCTCTGTGAACAACAACAACAACACGCCTTCACCAGCTGTCTTAAGTCGGTTACAAGTAGAGGCATCCCACCAAAGGCTAATTAGCTTGCAGCTAACGTCAAGCCGGTGTTTCGGTGTTTTAAGCGACCGTGTTAAATGGCGACTTTCAGCCGAACGCGTCCGTGGTTGTCGTGGTTACTACAGCCATTGAAAACAGGAAGAGAAACACTTAGCTGTCCTGGTGAATGCCTCGTAAAAATGAACAGTTCCTCTGTCTTCATATCATATTGTACCTTCCTGTTTATATGTGTGCGTGCGTGCGTATGCGTGCGTGCGTGCGTGCGTATGCGTGCGTGTGTGCGTGCGTATGTATGTGTGCGTGTGTGTGTGTGTGTGTGCGTGTGAGTGTGTGTGTGTGTGCGTGTGAGTGTGTATGCATGCGTGTGTGTGTATGCATGCGTGTGTGTGTATGCGTGCGTGTATGCATGCGTGCGTGTATGCATGCGTGCGTGTGTATGCGTGCGTGCGTGTGTGTGCGTGCGTGTGTATGCATGCGTGTGTGTGTGTATGCATGCGTGTGTGTGTGTGTGTATGCGTGTGTGTATGCATGCGTGTGTGTGTGTGTGTGTATGCGTGCGTGTGTGTGTGTGTGTATGCGTGCGTGTGGGTATGCGTGCGTGTGGGTATGCATGCGGGTATGCATGCGTGTGTGCATGTGCGCGTGTATGTATGCGTGTGCGTGTATGTATGTGCGTGTGTGTGTATGTATGTGCGTGTGTGTGTGT
>NW_022286362.1:2700-2915 GCF_004355925.1 Anarrhichthys ocellatus | reverse complement strand
ATACATATACACATATATACATATACACATATACATATATACATATACACATATACACATATACACATATACACATACATATATACATATACACACATACATATATACATATACACATATACACACATACATATATATATATACATACATATATACATATACACATATATATATATATATACATACATATATACATATACACATATATAGACATA
>NW_022286362.1:1034-1826 GCF_004355925.1 Anarrhichthys ocellatus | reverse complement strand
ACATACATACACATATATACATATATATACATACATACACATATATACATACATATATATACATACATACACATATATATATACATACATACACATATATACATATATATACATACATATACATACACACATATATATACATACATATACATACACACATACACACACATATACATATACATATATACATATACACATATACACATATATACATATACATATACACATACATATACACATATACACATATATACATATACATATACACATACATATACACATATATATACACATATATACACATACATATACACATACATATACACATATATATACATACACATATACACACATACATACACACATACACATATATATACACATATATATACATACACATATACACACATACATACACACATATACATATATACACACATATAAATATATACATATATACACACATATACACATATATACACACATATACACACATATACATACATATACACACATATACATACATATACACACATACACACATATACACACATACACACATACACACATATACACATATACATACATATACACACACATATACACACATATACACATACATATATACACACATACACACATATATACACACATACACACATATATACATACATATATATACACATATATACATACATATATATACACATATATACATACACAAATATACACACATAAATATACAATATACATACATACATATACACATATATACATACATACATATACACA
>NW_022286362.1:453-1024 GCF_004355925.1 Anarrhichthys ocellatus | reverse complement strand
ATATACACATATATACATACATACATATACACATATATACATACATATATATACACATATATACATACATATATATACACATATATACATACATATACATACACATATATACATACATATACATACACATATATACATACATATATACACATATATACATATATACATACATATACACATATATACATATATACATACATATACACATATATACATATATACATACATATACACACATATATACATACATATATATACACATATATACATACATATATATACACATATATACATACATATATACATACACATATATACATACATATATACATACACACATACATATACACATATATACATACATATATACATACACACATACATATATACATACATATATACATACATACATACATATATACATACATATATACATACATATATATATACACATATATATATATATACACATATATACATACACATATATACATACACATATATATATACACATATATACACATATATACATACATATACATACATACACATATATACACACATATACATA
>NW_022286361.1:0-2915 GCF_004355925.1 Anarrhichthys ocellatus | reverse complement strand
CTCACACACACACGCACGCACGCACACACACACACTCACACACACACGCACACACGCAACAGAGTAGAGGACACAGTGGAGGAAACGAAACTTAAATTCCTTTTACGTGACTTTGCGTCTAGAGGAAGTTAATGTACGTACATTCTGTTTTCTTGTGTAATCAACCATGCAAACCCTGTCTCCTAAATATTACTTCCCCCAAAACTAAAACGCATTCTCAATTATGTTTACTAGAAACGTATTTTCTCCCTTTTCTCCCTGATTACGTTTGTGTTTTAACGTATTACAAATACGTTTCTAATCGATATTTAAACACTTCAACCTTTTTTCCCCTCTCCATCACCGCCTCTCCTTCGCAGTATTACGCGGTCAGAATACTACGGCAACACGCCGCCTGTCTCCGGCAGAAATGCGCTCATCCACGCCCGGGAACAGCACCGAATTGTCGGCCGAGATACCACCAAAACACCCCGCCTGTCTCCAGCAGAAACGCGTTCACGCAGGCCGAGCAACGAGGCTCATCACCCGGCCACAATACCTCCAGAACGTCACAAGGGTGAAATCCGGGACTTGGTTTTATGGTTCCGAGTGGCGGGGGCTCACCGGTTGGCGCCGGACGCGCAGCCTCCAAGCCGCCCCTGCCTCGAGGCACCCCGTCGTCAGGGCCGTCAGCCCTCGGAGGGTAGAGGCGAGGCAGACCACAGAAAGATAATAGAGACTTGAGTGCGACAGATATGTTGATTGTAATACGTCAAACACAAACGTGATCAGGGAGAAAATACGTTTATGGTCAAACGTAATTGAGAATGCATTTTAGTTTTGGGGGAACGCAATTTTTAGGAGACAGGGCTGCACAGGGGCCATGCTTCATACATGTCAGTTAGGTGTGAAACCACAACACACCTGGAAGACTCCATTGTGTAAGTGTCAGCCAGAGGCTCAAACCACAGCATGGTGCCTTTACACATCTTAGGGTCTCGCCTCTCGCTCCTCAGACACAGAGGTGTCAACATCAAAGTCAATCTGCATAAAGGTGTTTGAAAGTATCAAAGTTCATCTGTATGCAGCAAAACTACAGTTTCACCTTGTTGCACGTATTTGTTTAATCCATAATTTCAATAAATCGATTAATCAATTGGTGTATCAATTATTTTAATAGCAAAATAGGTTTCTAGGGTGTAGTGTGTCTCGGACATTCTTGGTGGATACCTAAAACAAATAGCAAAGTGTGTGTAGGATATATTTGATTATATCTGAGTTCACCAGAATATGACGAGCATTAAGAATAATATATAGAAACAGACCATCTTCTCTCTAATGGTCTCTACTGATGGAGGTCTGATAGAGGATCAGGACTACACTGAGACTGGTTCAGGACCAGAGAAAAGATCCTCACTGTCTGTCATGATAATGAAAAACAAATACTGTTTGTAAAATATACATAAAATTGCCTCGTTTTCACTCATGAATAATCTTTTGATTTGTTGAAAATGTGTCGTTTGTTTTTTAAACTTTTAGTATTTGTTAAAGTGAGGTTTCAAAGCTCAAAGCAACACGATGAGAAAAGTGCCCCTCCACTTCAAATCCTTTGTAATCATATGTTCTTACTTTGGTTTCAATGCCAAAGGTGTAATTGACTTTCAACTTGCATTACAAGTGAAGGACGACAACAGCAAACAGCTTCAGCACTTAGATGGGAAAGTAACAGCGGTAATGAGCAACATATATTTCTAAGTATAATCCTTGTTGTACTTCTTAAATTCAGGTTGTAACTCATTTTGCCAAGTCTATGTCCCTGATATTATGACAGATGAAAGGAGACGTATCTGCTGTGCATATGGACACACCTAAGCTTCACCAAGCACAAAGTGAGTTGAAAGAAACAGCTTTCACAAAGATTTAAGTCTTGTGACCATCGAACAGTGTCTGAAACCCCCAAAATCCCCCCAAATCAATAACAGGAAACAGATTTAGGAGAGAACAAGCGACATTTAATTACAACACAAACAGAATACATCAGGAGGCCGAATATCATACGAGTAATAAATCCAGAAATATCAATAAAACAAATCTAGTTGCAAGCTGAACACAAAAAAACAAGAGTTGAAGGTGTTATTGCTAACATTCAGCCACTAGATGTCGCACTCTTCCTTTCCGTTCCATTGCATTCACTTCACCAGCTGTTGCCAGTTCTGTGAAGGATGTTTGTATGAGTGAGCATCTCTACTTATAGTTCAGGGTTTGACAGGATTGAGGGAGATTCGAGGAGAACTTGGAGAGAGTACAAACGTTGTCTGTTAGCTCACGTTCTGGACAGTTAATAAATGAGATGAACCGCAGCTCATTACTTGACAAGTTCATGGCACAACCTGCGTGTTTCATGGTTGAGTGGAGTGAATTGTCAGCTCGCTTCACTCTGTTTCTATCTTAAGTCTGATATTTCTTCCACTCCAACCAATTTACATGGGGGCTCGATTTTTGCTAACCATCACCAGAAACCAAATGTCCAAGTCTAACGTAGGCGGCAACTATATGGTCACTTCCTGTTCACTGGTTGCGGAAAAAAAACAAGATGGCGATGGCCAAAATGCCAAACTAGAGGCTTCAAAACGTCGGTCCACAAACAAATGAGTCACAACGACCACGTCAACTTCTTATATACAATCTATGATTGACACTGAACTGAATGGTAAATGGACTTGTCTTTGTATATCGCCCTTCTAGTCTTTCGATCTCTCAAAGCGCTTTTACACTACATGTCATTCACAGAGCCTCCGAATACTTAAACAGTCTCCATTGCCTCATCTTCGATCCCAACCACAGAATCATAGACCTCTTTCAGGTCTGGGTTTCTCTTTGCCTCTTCCTCAACTCTCTTCAACATCGCCTCATTTCCGTTTTGCTTCAGCTGACTC
>NW_022286360.1:0-2916 GCF_004355925.1 Anarrhichthys ocellatus | reverse complement strand
CTCACACACACACGCACGCACGCACACACACACACTCACACACACACGCACACACGCAACAGAGTAGAGGACACAGTGGAGGAAACGAAACTTAAATTCCTTTTACGTGACTTTGCGTCTAGAGGAAGTTAATGTACGTACATTCTGTTTTCTTGTGTAATCAACCATGCAAACCCTGTCTCCTAAATATTACTTCCCCCAAAACTAAAACGCATTCTCAATTATGTTTACTAGAAACGTATTTTCTCCCTTTTCTCCCTGATTACGTTTGTGTTTTAACGTATTACAAATACGTTTCTAATCGATATTTAAACACTTCAACCTTTTTTCCCCTCTCCATCACCGCCTCTCCTTCGCAGTATTACGCGGTCAGAATACTACGGCAACACGCCGCCTGTCTCCGGCAGAAATGCGCTCATCCACGCCCGGGAACAGCACCGAATTGTCGGCCGAGATACCACCAAAACACCCCGCCTGTCTCCAGCAGAAACGCGTTCACGCAGGCCGAGCAACGAGGCTCATCACCCGGCCACAATACCTCCAGAACGTCACCCGGGTGAAATCCGGGACTTGGTTTTATGGTTCCGAGTGGCGGGGGCTCACCGGTTGGCGCCGGACGCGCAGCCTCCAAGCCGCCCCTGCCTCGAGGCACCCCGTCGTCAGGGCCGTCAGCCCTCGGAGGGTAGAGGCGAGGCAGACCACAGAAAGATAATAGAGACTTGAGTGCGACAGATATGTTGATTGTAATACGTCAAACACAAACGTGATCAGGGAGAAAATACGTTTATGGTCAAACGTAATTGAGAATGCATTTTAGTTTTGGGGGAACGCAATTTTTAGGAGACAGGGCTGCACAGGGGCCATGCTTCATACATGTCAGTTAGGTGTGAAACCACAACACACCTGGAAGACTCCATTGTGTAAGTGTCAGCCAGAGGCTCAAACCACAGCATGGTGCCTTTACACATCTTAGGGTCTCGCCTCTCGCTCCTCAGACACAGAGGTGTCAACATCAAAGTCAATCTGCATAAAGGTGTTTGAAAGTATCAAAGTTCATCTGTATGCAGCAAAACTACAGTTTCACCTTGTTGCACGTATTTGTTTAATCCATAATTTCAATAAATCGATTAATCAATTGGTGTATCAATTATTTTAATAGCAAAATAGGTTTCTAGGGTGTAGTGTGTCTCGGACATTCTTGGTGGATACCTAAAACAAATAGCAAAGTGTGTGTAGGATATATTTGATTATATCTGAGTTCACCAGAATATGACGAGCATTAAGAATAATATATAGAAACAGACCATCTTCTCTCTAATGGTCTCTACTGATGGAGGTCTGATAGAGGATCAGGACTACACTGAGACTGGTTCAGGACCAGAGAAAAGATCCTCACTGTCTGTCATGATAATGAAAAACAAATACTGTTTGTAAAATATACATAAAATTGCCTCGTTTTCACTCATGAATAATCTTTTGATTTGTTGAAAATGTGTCGTTTGTTTTTTAAACTTTTAGTATTTGTTAAAGTGAGGTTTCAAAGCTCAAAGCAACACGATGAGAAAAGTGCCCCTCCACTTCAAATCCTTTGTAATCATATGTTCTTACTTTGGTTTCAATGCCAAAGGTGTAATTGACTTTCAACTTGCATTACAAGTGAAGGACGACAACAGCAAACAGCTTCAGCACTTAGATGGGAAAGTAACAGCGGTAATGAGCAACATATATTTCTAAGTATAATCCTTGTTGTACTTCTTAAATTCAGGTTGTAACTCATTTTGCCAAGTCTATGTCCCTGATATTATGACAGATGAAAGGAGACGTATCTGCTGTGCATATGGACACACCTAAGCTTCACCAAGCACAAAGTGAGTTGAAAGAAACAGCTTTCACAAAGATTTAAGTCTTGTGACCATCGAACAGTGTCTGAAACCCCCCAAAATCCCCCCAAATCAATAACAGGAAACAGATTTAGGAGAGAACAAGCGACATTTAATTACAACACAAACAGAATACATCAGGAGGCCGAATATCATACGAGTAATAAATCCAGAAATATCAATAAAACAAATCTAGTTGCAAGCTGAACACAAAAAAACAAGAGTTGAAGGTGTTATTGCTAACATTCAGCCACTAGATGTCGCACTCTTCCTTTCCGTTCCATTGCATTCACTTCACCAGCTGTTGCCAGTTCTGTGAAGGATGTTTGTATGAGTGAGCATCTCTACTTATAGTTCAGGGTTTGACAGGATTGAGGGAGATTCGAGGAGAACTTGGAGAGAGTACAAACGTTGTCTGTTAGCTCACGTTCTGGACAGTTAATAAATGAGATGAACCGCAGCTCATTACTTGACAAGTTCATGGCACAACCTGCGTGTTTCATGGTTGAGTGGAGTGAATTGTCAGCTCGCTTCACTCTGTTTCTATCTTAAGTCTGATATTTCTTCCACTCCAACCAATTTACATGGGGGCTCGATTTTTGCTAACCATCACCAGAAACCAAATGTCCAAGTCTAACGTAGGCGGCAACTATATGGTCACTTCCTGTTCACTGGTTGCGGAAAAAAAACAAGATGGCGATGGCCAAAATGCCAAACTAGAGGCTTCAAAACGTCGGTCCACAAACAAATGAGTCACAACGACCACGTCAACTTCTTATATACAATCTATGATTGACACTGAACTGAATGGTAAATGGACTTGTCTTTGTATATCGCCCTTCTAGTCTTTCGATCTCTCAAAGCGCTTTTACACTACATGTCATTCACAGAGCCTCCGAATACTTAAACAGTCTCCATTGCCTCATCTTCGATCCCAACCACAGAATCATAGACCTCTTTCAGGTCTGGGTTTCTCTTTGCCTCTTCCTCAACTCTCTTCAACATCGCCTCATTTCCGTTTTGCTTCAGCTGACTC